>NC_139960.1:22134339-22136839 GCF_963454915.1 Gymnoscopelus microlampas
AGGAAATGGAGCCTAATGGGTCTGTAACTCTGAGAGTGTACAAATGGAACCAAATGCCATTTGGTTCCATTTGTACACTGGAATGCATGTCAAACTGGGGGTCCTTGAAATTAAAATGGTTGAGAATCACTGCTAGAGCCGTAAAAATCTTCTCTTGTGGGGGTCCCTGGCATATCTTTTCAAATGGGGGTCCGCGGGCTAATAAGTGTCAATTTGGGGGTCCTTGACATGAAAAAGTTTGAGAACCACTGCTGTAAGTGACAGATATTTACATACTAGTCCATTTCTAGACAACAATATCAGTTGCTTAAAATAAAATAAAAACATTTTACACACATTTTCACGTGAAGGATCCCCAAATTGATATGCATTTGACCGCGGACCCCACATCTGAAAAGGTTTTGTGCCAGGGGCCCCCATAAAAGAATGTTTGTGTTTTTCAAATTTCAAAATTATAAAAAAATAAAACAGAAAATAACAGATCTGCAAGCTCACAACGTGTTGCTTCTAGATCAGCTATTTTTGAGTGGTCGAACCCACTCAAGGACCCCTGGGGTTCCCCAGACCCCACTTTGAGAACTACTGCTCTGTCCAGGATGACAAATCATGACGTCACAACTGGAGAGAATGCGAAATTATAACATGCGTACTGGTTCTTTACACATTTTAATTTCCATCTTTTTTAAATGATCTGTTGCCCTGCCTTAAGTGTTACTTTGTATTCGCATATCTAAACTGAGACTTGTGAGTTATGTTTACTGTATTACACGCTTGCATAGTTTGGATTTATTGCATTTCAGCTCTGTCCCACTGGGTAGCCCACCCAGGGTGACAGAGCTAAAATGCAATACAGTACAATGTGTCTCCCCCCGGAAAGGAGTGTGTACGTCTGAGTGACGGGCTGTGTGATGCGCGCCTCATAATGACAAGGTTATCGTCTGTAACCCACCATTTAGTGGACTGGTGGGACAACAGAAGAGGTCGCAGGTCAGGGGTTTGTAGTGCAGGCTATGTTATGGGAATGGTCTGGGAATTGACGCATAGTTAACCATCTGAAGGCCTCCGAGCCATTCACAGCATTCCAAAGTCATGAGGTCTGCTTAAAGGAACTGTACACAGTAAAATCCTCAGTGGTAATTGAACTCCAAATATGTGTCCAATATGGAACCAAATGGACCCATATGGAACCAAATGCACCCATACGGTGGTCCATTTGGTTCCATTTGGACACTCCGTCAAGTTCAATTAACACTGAGAATTTTACGCAATACTAGGTGGGACGTGACCAGGGTTGCATCCTGCCAAGAAACAGAGACCTCCAGACACAGAGCCCACACACACACACACACACACACACACACACACACACACACACACACACACACACACACACACACACACACACACACACACACACACACACACACACACACAGGATGTAGAAAGGCTCGTCCTCGGTCAAAAGAGAAAGCTGCTATGAATCCTATGATTGGTTAGCGCCGAACAGAGCTCATGGATGCTCATGACAATGCACACGCACAATGGAAAATCAATAGTGGATGAGCTCATTGCTGTTTAATGGGTCATGTTTCCCGGCTGATGCCAGGCCGATCGCTGTGTTTCTGAGCATTAAGCTGCTTTACGTAGACTTTGGACTGACTAATAATTATAATGAAGATGGATTTCTGAGTACCGGTAGGCTCTTATCGTCCAGTAAATATACTGTGCAATGATGACAAGAGATTATGATGAAAGCACCCGGCGTGTGTGACAGCGCCGGCTGTGACGGAGTGACAGGGCGACGTTTCAAGATGAGGCAGATGTTCCCAAACAGATCTCTCTCTCTACCTCTCCCTCTCTCTCTCTCTCTCTCGCTCTCTCCCCCTCCCTCTCTCTGTCTCTCTTTGTCTCAGTCTGCTGACTTATATTTTCTATTCTTAGTGTTATTTGTTACACGCTGTATCTTCTGCATTTTTCTTTTTCTGCATCTGTCCTCCTGTGTCATAATGCCATGACCCATGACAACTGAATTTCCCATACGGGATCAATAAAGGTCTGTCTGTCCTGTCCTGTCTGTCTGTCTGTCTATCCTCTCACTCTCTTCTCTTTCTCTGTACCGCTTTCTCTCACTGTCTCTCTCACTCTCTCCCTACTGTATATATCCCCTATGTCTTTCACTCTGTCATGCTAATTATTTTTCAACTGTTGGCTTGCTGTCATCATAATGAACTGGCAGCATGCAGAGTGCTACATACCGTATGTGTTCCCTCAAATGCACCTTGGGAAACCCCCAGTCTTTGGCGCGCCTGCGTGCCAGCGTGGCGAGGTGGCTGTTTGCCTTCTGCATCTGCAAACAAACAGCCGTGAAGTGATTTGAGATGAGGCAACTCCCAAAGGACACATACGGAGACATGCACACGCACACGCTTTCTCTCTCTCACACACACACACACACACACACACACACACACACACACACACACACATACACATACACATA
>NC_139960.1:22141839-22159339 GCF_963454915.1 Gymnoscopelus microlampas
AGGAATGTCATCTGGCTGTCGCTTGTTGAAGGATGTATTGTGTGTGAGAGTGAGAGAGGCATGAAGTCTGTTTGTGTTAACGTGTGTGTGTGTGTGTGTGTGTGCGTGTGTGCGTGTGTGCGTGCGTGTTCAGAGATGTCGCCGGCTGGCCAGGTTGTGGAGCTCACTTAATTCCCTAGATGATAATCGATTCCTTAGTAATGCAACCAGGAAGTAAATGACCTGGAAGCCTGGAATGAGACACGTTTCCCAGGAGGCCGTGCTGCTGCCAAACAATTTCCGAAACGTTCAGTGATGCGGCGTGTTGTGAGCTTGTAGATCGGCTATGTTCGCTATTTGTCATACGACAAAGTATAGTAGAGCTTTAACCACTTGAACCCTCTAGGCTTAGCAAAGCGGTCTAGAGTTGGCGCTGTACTTGGACCGTTTTTGTCCGTCTACACCAAATCTCTTCGCCCCAAAATTGTGCATAGATCGGCTATTCTTGACTGATGTTCCTCCTAGGATATGGATGTTGATTGATTGATTGATAGATATTTTTATTGATCATAAAATAAAAACACATGTCACATGTAACATACATGTGACCCACCATAATCAAAAGGATAACGCAAAAACATCTGACAGCTTGTTTCCATTGCGGTCCTTAGTATGAGCATTGAGGTGTGTATGATGTCATGTTGGGTGCATGAGATGTAATAGAGTTCATGATGTGAACAAGTCTCTGAGTGAATGTGTGGGTGTACCTGCCACTCAAAGTGTATGTGTGTGGGGAGAGGGGGTTACATCATCAGATACATATTCACAATCTACAATATCGATACAAGAGTTCCAAAGATCAAAAATACAGTTTTCACTGAAAATGTATCGCATCTCAGGAACCACAACTTAGTTCCCTATTTAGAAGCAGCTTCTAGTGCTGCTGAACCAGCTCTTTGACCCGTTAAAACCGGGAACGGATCTGTGTAACCACTTAAACCATTATTTTATACTTTGGCTATGAACTTGTAGATCTGCTATTTTTGAAAAATCGTGAAAATGTGTGCAAAATACATATTTGAATATATATATATCTATGTTTTTAAAGCAAACATTTTTAACTCAAATCTTTGCTTCTGGGGGGTCTCTGAACAACATATTTTCAGATGGGGATCTGCGGCCAAATACATATCATTTTGGGGATCCTTGACATGAAAAAGATTGAGCACCACTGATATAGTAACATACGTTTTTCAGAAAACTGTTAGGATTTAGAAGACATTTTGTAGAATCGGAACCTCAGGCCTTAATGGGTTAAGGAGGACTTAAAAGTGACATATGAGCCAATGGACTTTAGGTAAGCAGGTAGACCATTCCACAGTAGCACAGAAGAATATGTTGTTGTTCAAGTGGCTAAAGGGATACTACACATGCCCAACATGAGCTTTTGTCTATCAGTAACTCACCCAGTGAAGCCTTGAATTCGTGGAGAATCTGTGTTGCATTGCTTCACGGACAGTGAATGAAGAATCCAAAAACGAAGACAATGCTTTGAGATGGACATCTGATGATGATACACGAAAGAAGAGGAATGCTTGATGAATTGAAGAAAATCCCAGATTAAAACTATATCAAAATCAATTTTTTTAAAGATTATTTACACCGGAAATGTGTTAAATACTAGTTTATGAGAAATTGCATGTGTTTTGGAAACTTGTATTCTTGTATTCTCTGAGAGCTGTGTAATAGGTTTTTGCTGTTGTTAATCCTTGATGCATATTTTCTTAAATTCCTCAAGTATTTTCTTGGTGAAAGAATTCAACACTTGAAATATTCTCCATGAATTCAATGCTTCACGGGGTGAGTAATTGATATTAAAAAAAGTCATTTTGGGAGTGAAGCATTCCTTGGTTAAACCTTCTAGTGCAGTTTGCCTCTAACTGGCTGACGGTGGCATTGCTCCCTCACAGCTTCAATAAGTGCACAGTTAAATCCCCAGAGTTAATTTCACAGGTCCTTTTAAGTCCATTTTTAGTTAAATTAACCCTGAGGATTTTGCTGTGCGGACAATGTCTAATTAGAACCCCAGTCTCCCTTTTGCAGCGATTGCCGACCAGGGTGCAATACATGACAAATGGACCTGTTTAAAAAAATACATCAAATATTCATCTCGCTCTAACTGGAATGGAAAAACAGAGAATCTATCACACTGTGGGAGGCAGCCGCTCTCTGCCTTTTTGGGCTTAAAATCCCAAATTCACATATTCCATTCAGTGGCGCGGCTCAGGGAACAGCAGGTTATGAATTATTGCATGTGCTGTTTTCATGCACGCCATCAGAGAAAAAAATGCAATATTCATTCTGCCGATCGGAAAAAAACAAAGCATCTTTCGTTGTCGGAATGCCAACTCGTACACCAGTCTGTTCAGCCACATCACTGGTTCTCCGGGGGTGCTTCAGGGGGTTGCAGGGGATCCCCAGATGTTAGGCTATTTGTAAATACATCTCTCCAACGTGACACGTTGTGAGCTTATAGATTTTCGACAAAATGTTGAAAGATCTTGGCAAATCTTCTCTTATGGGGGTCCCTGGCACAAAGTCCTTTCAAATGGGGGTCCACATCCAAATGCATAAAACATTTGAAGGTCCTTGACGTGAAAATGTTTGAGAACCACTGATCCTCCACGTGATAGTATTAGAAATGGGGGAGAGAAGCAGCAGACACAGGGGAGAGGGTAGCGAGGGTGAATGGAAGGAGAGGAAGGATTGCTGCGAAGAGGACGGGAAGTGGAAGTAGAATCCTTAGCGCGTGGGAGGGTGACGTTTAAGCAGGTGGAGAGGAAAGCTGGAATTAGAATGAATGAGTTGAAGGGGGTGGTTCGGTATGGGAGGCGAGTTGGTGTATCTGTGCCTAAGGCTCTATGTGAACACTCACACATACACACACACACACACACACACACACACCTGGCAACCCCGAGGGGGAGGTACAGAAATTGGAACGTTAACCTCTATGCAACCTTTCTTTTTCATCTTTTTTGTGCATCTTCTTTCGTTCAGAATGCTGTAGTCTGGTTTCTTTGTCTCGCACATGCTGTCTTGTCTAATACCCCCCCCCCCCCCCCCCCCCCATGTGTAACTGGGAGACACCAAGAGAATGCTGACGAAGCTGTCCTGAATCCAGGAACATTGAACACAGCACAGCTGGTGCACACCTCTCTGTGTGTGTGTGTGTGTGTGTGTGTGTGTGTGTGTGTGTGTGTGTGTGTGTGTGTGTGTGTGTGTGTGTGTGTGTGTGTGTGTGTGTGTGTGTGTGTGTGTGTGTGTGTGTGTGTGTGTGTGTGTGTGTGTGTGTGTGTGTGTGTGTGTGTGTGTGTGTGTTCTGTCTGTGAAGTTTGTCTGTTTGTCAGACCGTCTTTCATTGACGTTGCTCTTTTCGTTTGTTCTTCTCTTTGTTTTGTCATTTCTGTCGTTCTGTTTGACTTGTCTTTTGTCATTATGTGTCTCCACTTCAGTCTGCCATCATTCTGTCTGTCTGTCTGTCTGTCTGTCTGTCTGTCTCTCCATGCAGATAGTGATGTAGATGAATATCATGTCTCTATTAGTGGGGGTGAATAAATGAAGCTCTTTGTCTTACAGCTCTAACTGATAATCAGGCCATTCAGTGATTATACACTGTACACTAATCGTGTGTGTGTGTGTGTGTGTGTGTGTGTGTGTGTGTGTGTGTGTGTGTGTGTGTGTGTGTGTGTGTGTGTGTGTGTGTGTGTGTGTGTGTGTGTGTGTGTGTGTGCGTGTGCGTGCGTGTGCATGGAGAGAGGTAAAGCTGTATAGAGAACAGTTAGGAGGAGCAGGGGATGATGATGATGATGATGAAGAGGAGGACTGGAGGAGAAAACCAATTATAGGCCAGATAACAGAATGGCCCCTGGCCAGAGCCCCCCCCCCCTCCTCCCTCTCTCCCTTTCTCCCCACCTCTATCTTTTTCTCTGTCTCGCTCTCTACCTCCCTCTCCCCCTTCTTCTGCCCCTCCCTCTCTTTCTCCCCCCCCCTCTCTCTCTCCTTCCTGTCCCTCCTCTCTGTTTTCTTCCACCACGATCAAATTCAAACAAGCTTTATCGACATGACTGAGAACCCAATGTTGTTCCAATACCATGAATCCCTCAATACTGTGTGTGTGTGTGTGTGTGTGTGTGTGTGTGTGTGTGTGTGTGTGTGTGTGTGTGTGTGTGTGTGTGTGTGTGTGTGCGTGTGTGTGTGTGTGCGTGTGCGTGTGTGGTCTGAGTAACAAAAAAAAAACATGTTCAATTATGTCAGTGTCGGACAACAGAGCCAGGCAGTTTGTCAATAATCCGTCTGTGTATTTGTGTGTGTGAGAAAGAGAGAGAGAGAAAAATAGAATGAAGTCACGACGTGGTGTACATAGGTCAGGAGGACTTATATATACTGGGCCCCCCAGGGGTCTGTACACCTTTTTTCCCTCTACACCAAATCTCTTCGCCGAAAATAGCCAAGCTCGGCTATTTCTACGGACTGTCTGCCTATTATGACCAGCATAGAGATTATGGTTCATCCTGAGCTGTTGTTCAGCCATTGACCAGAAGCCGATTCTACAAATGTCTCCTAAATCCTTCATTTTCACATAATTTTTATTGAACAAGTCAGTTTTACAGGAGGATAAACAATGACAGAACTCTTCTAATTTTCTGTGAAAAAAAACAAACGCACAAGACAAACACAAACCCCCCCTCCCAACCCTCACAAGAAAGTAAATTACATGGTATTAAAAAGTACAGAAAAGAGGGCAAAAAGAGGAAAAGGCGAGAGAAAAAAAAAAGACAAAAACAAAAGCAAAACCTGAGAAAAAGAAAATAAAACTCAGCCAAAAGTATCCGAGTAGATGACATGACAGCATGTATTATACAAACAAGGCACAGAGAAAGCTCAACCCACACCGTTCTCAAACACTTGAGGGGTCTCCTCGAGCACAGGCTCCGTCGCAGGAGACCGACCACCTATCCAACGTCTCCTGAAAAACGTAAGTTTTCTGAAAAACGTATGTTGCTTTATCAGTGGTTCTGAAACGTTTTCATGTCAAGGACCCCCAAAATTGTTTGGCCGCCGACCCCCATCTGAAATGTTTTGTTCCAGGGACCCCCAGAAGCGAAGATTTGAGTTAAAAATGTTCGCTTTAAAAGAATATATATATTCAAAGACTTTCAAAACTTTTCACGATTTTTTTTAAAATTTCTGATCTACAAGCTCGTAGCGCAGCACGAAGTGACACCCTATGAGCTATTATATCTGCTATTTTTGAATAGCCAAAGTATAAAATAATGCTTTTTAGTAGATGCTTTCCTGTTTTTTTAAGCCCTATATACTCCGTCGTATGACAAACGGCTTGATGTGCTATTTTTGGTATTTTTCAACATTTCTATTTATTTATTTTTTATTCTCGCCTGTAATGGCATGCCCAAAAGGGACGCCAGGTTGAAAGTGTTTAAAAGCTACTGACCCACTATGCAGTGGGTCATGTTAGGTAGGTGGAACACATTCTGTCTCTTTCACTTTCTGTCTCTCTCTGTGTCACTCGAGAGTGATTCTCCTGAATCAGAGGTCTACTATATTTCTTGTAATAGTTTATGACCCTGTCCCTCTACTGTGTGTGTGTGTGTGTGTGTGTGTGTGTGTGTGTGTGTGTGTGTGAGAGAGAGAGAGTGTGTACTTTTTTTTGTAAGAAGATTTGGTTTCAGTTGTTTAATCTCCTTTCAATACTTCCTTTTTTAAAGTTTGTTTTTGATGTCATTATTTCTTTAGGTTTATATAATAAAGCACTTTGTAATGTTTTTAACTCACTCTCTCTCTCTCTCTCCATATGGTGGGTCTGTTTGGAGATTCATAAACTCTTTAAAAGGATTTGTCTGAAACACACTTGACCTCACTGCTCTACACTACTCTATCCTGGCTCACACGCGTGCATGCATGCACACACACACACACACACACACACACACACACACACACACACACACACACACACACACACACACACACACACACACACACACACACACACACACACAGACGCTTGCATGCCGGCTAGCACACAGAGTAGCCATGCTATTATGCACCGATGAATGTCAAGTGTGTGTGTGTGTGTGTTGCCGCTAATTTGTGTGTAGCAATTAAGCATACACCCAAATACACACACACACACGCACACACGCACGCACGCGCACGCACGCACGCACACACGCACACACGCACACACACACACACACACACCCTGCAGTGTTTACACAGTTCATTTGAGGCAGCCATTAACGTGGTGGTGAATATATCAGGCTGAATGTCAGTGATATTTCAGTCTGTTGAGCATCCACTGAACCTAAGAGAGACACTTAGAGATAGAGAGAGAGAGAGAGAGAGAGAGAGAGGGAGAGGGAGAGAGTTTGATAATGGCTTCATCCATCCATCCTTCAGTCCACTCTGCCTCCATTATACTCTGAGCTTCAGTTTAATGAACCACCAGCCGGTTCATCTTCACATTGAATTCAGCATTGAAGACGGATAATCAAAGCCAGGATTTTCTATTGCAATTCAGGCTAAGGATTAACCATTTTCAACATGGCTGTCCCTATTTGTTCCATGTCATATGCGAAGATCTTCAAAGCGCTTCTGTCATAAAGTATTCCACGGGACACGGTGTGAACTTGTAGATTGGCTATTTTCACTATTTGTTGTACAATGACGTAAATAGGGCTTAAGTGCTTAAATCTACTCCCAGCCATTTAATGCACGTGTGCATCTAAGCCTTAGTTATCTTAACCCATTGAGACCCGAGGCTGATTCTACAAATGCCTTCTAAACTACATTTTTTCAAGACTTTTCACAAATGTTCAAAATAGCAGATGTATAAGCTCGCAGCCGTGAGTTTGTATATCTGCTATTTTTTAATAGCCAACGCCGGTTTTAGTGGGTTAAAATAACCCCTGTCAGAGCAGGTGAAATCGTGCTTGTGTTGATTGGGTTTGGACAGGTCTCAGATCAGCCTGTGTAAATGTATTCCTGCTTTGTGTTGATTGGATTTAGACTGATCTTAAATCAGCCTGTGTAAATGTATTCCAAATCTCAGTTTGTCTGGGACTAAAGGCTTAGCAGAGCTCTGCAAGAGACATTACATAAGAATGTGAATGAGATCTGTGTGCGTGTGCGGGCATGCATGCGCGTGTGTGAACTCCAGACATGGACCCTCCTCATTTAGTCCCCAGTGTCTGGCTGGGCTTTAAATAACCATGGGAAAGCCAGAAAAACACACGCACGCGCGCACGCAGGCACACACACAATCTCTACATTTACTATTTATTTATTTGAGATTTGAGTATTTTCTCTTTCTTTCATCTGCTCTCTCTTGTGTGTTGTTTTTCCTTTGCTCTCCTTTCATTACTGCTGGAGAAACACACACACACACACACACACACACACACACACACACACACACACACACACACACACACTCTCTTCTCTCTCCACCCCCCTCTCTCTCTCTGATGCAGATCCAAGAATGACATTTCCTTGCTTTTCTCACACTTTCATCATTTCTTTGAGTATTAGTTGAGTGTTGTGTGTGTGTGTGTGTGTGTGTGTGTGTGTGTGTGTGTGTGTGTGTGTGTGTGTGTGTGTGTGTGTGTGTGTGTGTGTGTGTGTGTGTGTGTGTGTGTGTGTGTGTGTGTGTGTGTGTGTGTGTGTATATCACCCTCCCAGCCCGGCTTCCCCCCACCAAACACGGGCCAATTGTGTTCGTGTAGACGCTTGACAAAGCCGGATGCACCATGGTGGATTCGAACCCACAACCTCCGCGGTGGTGGGCAGGCACATTAGCACTGCGCCACCGTGCGTGTGTGTGTGTGTATTATGTAGTATGTGTGTGTAAAGCTTTTCACACCAGATTGCCCGCTTTGTGTGTTTTCCTAAATTGCTTTTCTTGTCGTGCTTTTGTGGGCACTGGACAGATATATGACAGATGATTGGGGTGAAGTAGTATTATTGTATTTGTGTGTATGCGTGGGTTTGTGTGTGTGAGAGAAAGAAAGAGAGATGGAGAGAGAGAGAGAAATGAATAGAGATGGAGAGAGAGAGAGAAATGAACCGTGCGTGTGAACCTGTGTGTGTAATGTTTCCATTCGACATATATGGTGTTGCACATGATTGTGTGAATAACGGTCCTGTGACATCAGTAATTATGTCTTTTTTGTTGATCCATAAGACCTTGTCTTCAGTGAACTGCATTACAAAATATGTTGTCTAACAAATGAGTACAGCACCTCCTACACAGTCCTGTCCTGGTTAACTAGTATTTTCCTCAAAGGGCCTGAAGCGCTCATTTCATAGAAGAGAATGTGAAGCTCTTTGTTAATGTCAACATTCTTTATCCAGACATGCTGTGCAGTATTTAACACCTTGATGGATAACACCCTATCAGGGAGAACCAACCATATGCTTGCTCATACAATTTCTTCTAAGTAAAACATGTAATCCGGCATGGGAAAGAAATATGTAAACCAGCATGGGAAAAAAATGGGCTGCATTTTTTGAAACACATTTTTTAATCAATTATTTTAACTACTTTAGCCCTATTTTATACTTAGTCCTATAACGACATCTAAATCTATAATCTTGTAGATCTGATACTTTTGCTATTTTTAATGGGGGGAAGACGTGTGTCTGTGTGTGTGTATGTACAATGGTGAAAATAAGTATTGAACGCGTCATATTGTTTCTCAGTATATATTTCCAAAGATGCAATTCATAGGATATTTTTTACCAGGCTTAATGCCTGGTAAAAAGTAATCCACACAGGAAAAGAAATCACAACATACAGTCCATAAATAATAATTATGTGTAATTAAGTGCCATAACACTGGAAAAAAAGTATTGAACACGCTAACTGAAATTAATGTAATACTTAGTGGAGAAGCCTTTGTTTGTAATGACAGCTTCAACACACTTCTTGTATGTAGTAACTAATCCCCCACACTGCTCAGGTGTGATTTTGGCCCTTTCCGCCGCACAGATTGTCTTTAAATCTCAGAGATTCTTTAGTGCCATCTGGTGAACCCTTTTCTTTAGTTCTTTCCTCAAATCGGATTTAAGTCAGGTGATTGACTGGGCCATTCTAACACCTTGACTTTCTTTCTCTGAAACCAGTTGAAAGTCTCCTTTGCTGTGTGCTTTGGATCGTTGTGTACACTTTGAGTACACTTCTGACCATCCCTCTGACTCCCTGGTCAGAAATCTTGCCAGGAGCTTGAGCTCCTGTTGATGGTGAAGTGATACTTCCAATGGTCCCAACGGTGCCATTGGCCCCAATGGTGTTTACTGGAATATTCAGATGCTTTGAAATTCTTCTGTACCCAGCTTCATTCTGATGCTGAGCAACAATCTGGTTGCGAATGAGAGACCTCTTTGCTTTTATCCATCATCAGATGTTTCTTGTGTGACTGCTTGTCACACAAGAAACAAAACAACCTTTTTATAGCCCATCAATTTGCTCTAACCCAGCTAATGCTAATTTTTGCACAAATTGAAGGTAGAAATACTAATTACTTATGGAAATGAGATGGTGCATTGCCTTTCCTTGCCTAAGTATACTGCTTTTTGTGGTGCGTTCAATACTTGTTTTCCTGTGCTATTCCACTTTATACCACATACAATTATTTGTGGACTTTACTTTTCTAATGTTTTTACATGTGTGGAATTCTTGAGTTCATACCAATGTCTGGTAAAAAAAATCATGTGAATAGTGTCATTGGAAATATATTTACTGGGAAAAAAAGTTGATGCGTTCAATACTTCATTTACCCATTGTTTGTATGTATGTGTGTGTGTGTGTGTGTATATATATATATATATATATATATATATATATATACATATATATATATTCTTTAAAAAAAATAATAATGGAATCGATTAGTTTGATTAACTGTAGCACCCCTTAGTGTTACGTTGCCAACTTTCATAGAGTGTGTTGTCAACAACAGTGTGAGTGATGCTGACTCTGTTTAACATCAAGGGCAGGGAACCCCCTTACCTTCAGGGCATGATCCACACCCCTGCACCCCTCTCTACACACCTAGATCAGCTATCTATCCCTCCCTCCCTTCCTTCCCAGTGACACCCTGGCCAATGCTTAAGCGACCTAGGGCCCTATCTTGCCGCCTTACCCCTTATGCCTAAGCTTTTACTATTTTGAAAAACATTTGAAAATAATTTAGTTCAAATAGCCGATATACAAGCTCACAACGTGTCGATATAGATCGACTATTTTCACTATTTCAAAATGTTTTTCAAAATAGTAAAAAATGCCCAAAAGGTTTAGGCATAAGGGGTAAGGCGGTGTGCAAAATAGGCCCCCTAGCCTCTTCGCCATTTGTACACTCTCAGAGTTACAAAGGTTCCATGTGGAACGGTCACCCTCAAGCAGTGGCGATTTTATTGTGTGGGGGGGGGGGGGGGGAGGGACACTTGCCCCTCCTGATTGGCCATTGCAGTTCTGATCTATTGACTAATACAAATAAATATTTTTTCCGATTGATAAATTGATGAATCTAGAAATGAAAGCCTGCCAGGTACTTATAACAAGGCTTCTAATAAAGTGACCACCATGGATGGAGCTTTCTCTATCTTTGATCTCTGCTCTGCCCTGCAGGAGTTAACGAGCTACAATAATAATGACTGTATCACCCTAACCACATGTGTGTGAAGGATAATAACGCATAAGCAAGCTGTGACCCTTTAGTACATGCTTACTTTGCAAGTGTCTGCTAGTTTAATTGTTTTATTGGCTTAAGTAGGCTACTTTGCAGATGGAGTGTGTTCATATGTTTTTAGGATGATGTATTTGCACTGTATTAGCCATACCGGTGACCGTAGATTTATAGTGTTGTCTGTTGACAATTTGTTGATATCTGAGGCCACCTCCTATTTACAGATATAACTGCCACATTATCACAATATCTGTAGCCTATGCTCGACTCAGTTCCTTTAATATGCGACTCTCTGGTATAAAGGATTCTTTGACTGGTATTATTTCCATAGTGTACCAAGTTAACCATACCACACATGCAGTTCCTCACAGATGGTGTTTTTTTTGTCGTCGTCGTCCCCATGACAAAATCTTGCCCCCCCCCCCCTCCTGTGGTGGCTAAAATCGCCTATGCCCTCAAGGAACCCTGAGGGTCCCTGGACCAGTGTTGCCAGGTTCTGTGAGAGAAACAAGCAACCAGGTCTAGGAAAACCAGCCCAAAAGAAGCAACTATGGGCCACATGAGCACTTTAACATATACATCAGCTATTTGAAAATAGCAGATCTACAAGCTCACAACGCGTCGCGATGCGACGCGTTGTGAGCTTGTAGATCGGCTATTTTCAAATAAAATCTTGCGGGGGAGATTATAATGAGCAGATCTGGCAACCCTGCCCCTGGACCCCACTTTGAGAACTAGCGCTCTAAAAGATGAAATCTAGTCTTATCCTCCCAGCGGTGATGCTTCAGATGTGTGGCTCATTTGCTTCTTCCTGTGGCTTGACCCTGACTTCCTGCGTGGACGGCCTGCCAATCACGGTGTCGTTCCTGCAGCGATGTAACCTCACTGTGGGCGGTAGGCAGTTTGTCACCACTTCACTTTTCAAATGGAATCTCTGCACGTGAGGTTAGGATGAGAAAAGATGGAGAGAGAGAGAGAGAGAGGGCGGGGGGTGTTTAAAATAGGGATAACAAGCCGCTTAACCCGTTAAAACCGGGAAAGCATCTGTGTCATTTTAGCTTTTAGCTATATACTGTAGCAACATAAGTTTTTTTCTGAAAACTCTTAGGATTTAGAACAGTGGTTTAGAACAGTGGCTTTCAAAAATAACAGATATGCTTTTACATTTTTGAGAATTCTTGAAAGTGTTTGAAAAATATTTTTGAATTTTTTAACACAAATCTTCTCTTCTGGGGTCGGGGAAGGGGGGTGCCTGGCACAAAACATTTTCATACGAGGGGTTCGTGGCCAAATAAATATATATCATGATGGAGGTCCTTCGCACGAAAACGTTTGAGACGCCTCAGGACTTTATAGGTTAAAGTCACAGAATATTCTTTCTTTCTCTCTGTCTCTCTCTCTCTGTCTCTCTCTCTCTCTCTCTGTGTGTCTCTCTCTGTCTCTCATTGTGTCTCTCTCTCTCTCTCTCTCTCTCTCTCTCTCTCTCTCTCTCTCTCTCTCTCTCCTGTCATTCATGGAGTCCATGTTATATTCCAGGGCGCTGTATTTTCAAGGTTGCTCAGACGTAGGGCCAGGACTTTTTCACAACTGAATGGAGCGTTCACAAATGATATAAATCATCACCTCCTCATCATTCCCTCTCTCTCTCTCTCTCTCCTCCCCTCTCTTCCCTCTCCTATTATATGTCCTGCATTATTTGTCTGCCTTTCATTCTGGTACACACACACACACACACACACACACACACACACACACACACACACACACACACACACACACACACACACACACACACACACACACACACACACACACACACACACTGCACCTGTCATTCTCCATGGTGCTACAGTGGGGAGCAGTGGGTCCATGTGGTGCTGGAGATGGCTGCAGGACCGTCTGGTGTTGCTTTGGGACTCGGGGCTCGGTCCAGCCCTGCCAAAACACTCCCTGTGGTACTCCCATGTGTACCCATGTGACACCGCAGCACTGCCTTCTCCTTTTAAACACGGTTTAACCCATTGAGACCCTAGGCCGATTCTACAAATGCATTCTTAAATCACTAGTTCTCAAACTTTCTCGTGCCAAGGACCCCCCAAATTTGTCCGCGAACCCCCCATCTGAAAATGTTTTGTGCGAGGGACCCGCAGAAGAGAAGATTTGTGTTAATATTATTTTTTAATTTAAAAAAATAGCAGATGTATTGTACAAGCTTCGTGCCGCACTGTGAGCTTGTATATCTGGTATTTTTGAGAAAGACTGTTCTAAACCATTGTTGTAAATCCTAAGAGTTTTCTGAAAAACGTATGTTGCTATATATATTTAGCTAAAATTACACAGATTCTTTCCTGGTTTTAATGGGATAAGTAACCAGCTGGTGACATGGTGACATTATTGGAAATGATACTCTTTGTGGGAACGAAACAACAAATTTACATTTTTGGAGGGCATTTGAAGGCAGCTGACTAGGGGTGCAGCAGTTAATTGAACTAATCCACTTAATCGACTGATACATAGTTGCGTGTGTGTTTTGCTGTGACCTGTTGTGCAATCTGGGAACCCAACGCCAAATAAAAAGGAAAAACAGCGCCCTCTGCTGTTTTTTACTCTTTCACTTGGCTCTGGGGGGAGCTAAATGGAGCAAGGAAACCGGGGTTTTTGGTCTGCCCTCAGCACTCCACTTCCGGTGGTGCGCTTATGTTTTCATTCCCACTAACAATAATTATTTCTACACGGAACACTAACACCACTTCTCTCAGAGAACATGGATCGTTTTGATTATAAGCCCACTTGTTTCTATGATGAAAGAGCAAGTTAAAATGTGAATATCTTTCCGTGGTTTTGTCTGCTCCGAGGACGCTATTGTTAAATGAGTTTCGGTTTGTTTTCAGTGGGAAGCGAGAGCAGACAGTTAATCCCGCCCACTATATTTGATTGGGTAAAGCGCGGCCTGCTTCCTGATCTGAAGGACCCGAGGCAGCATGATGTCGGCTGGATCGCCAGTTGTCCAGAACCTCCGATCCGTCCAATATACCCATATATAGGCATATATGGAGATCTGGTTTACCAGAACCGCCGATCCGACCGATATGCCCATAGTATAAGCATGCCATATATGGGCATATACTGATGACATCAGGGATCTCCATATGGGCATGAAAGGGATAAGTACAGACAGATATACATACAGAGATCTCTGCATTAGAAATATTGCACTGATCAGCGCAGCAGTCTGCGAGATTAGCAATGGACAGAGATCTCCAGGTATTATGGAGATATATATTATATATATGGGATACAGTCGGCTCATCATGCCATCCGTGTAGCCATTAGTTTGTGTCTGAGGCGCTGAGCTCATTTCGTCTTCCCTAATTAAAAGTCTTCTCGTTGAACGCCAGCCCAGCTCTGCAGAGACGATATTGGCAGCCCAGAGGTCATGACCTCTCAAATGAGTAGCTAATTGGTGGATGCAGGGTTCCAGTGTGTGATATGTCCCCACAGCAGACAGCCAATCTGGCTCCACACTCCTACCATCAGGCAATGAGTTAGCATTTTTCACTGTGTGTGTGTGTGTGTGTGTGTGTGTGTGTGTGTGTGTGTGTGTGTGTGTGTGTGTGTGTGTGTGTGTGTGTGTGTGTGTGTGTGTGTGTGTGTGTGTGTGTGTGTGTGTGTGTGTGTGTGTGTGTGTGTGTGTGTGTGTGTGTGTGTGTGTGTGTGTGTGAGATTTTTTTTTCTCCAAAAAAACAAAGTCAAACCAGTAGGTCACAGTAGGTCTGTGTCTGTTACCATGGTTTGCCCTGAAACTAACCTGCTACCAGACGGGTTTACTGAATCTAATCTCTGGTCTTGTGTGGACTTGAGCTTGCTTCTGACTGCCTTTGATAAATGGTAATAAAAAATGGTAAATGGTGCATTTATATAGCGCTTCTATCCGAAGCGCTTTACATTGATTGTGCCATTAACCCATTCACACACACATTCATACACCGATGGCGGAGGAAACCATGAAGGGCACCAACCTGCTCATCGGGAGCAATTAGGGGTTCAGCGTCTTGCTCAAGGACACTTCGACACTAACTCAAGGGGAGCACCCCAGCCCGGGATCGAACTGGGAACCTTGCGGTTTTCCAGTTCACTCTACCCGGCCACTCTACCCCTGAGCCACTGCCGCCCCCTTTGACCTTCTGCCAACACAGGAGCAGAAGTGGGAATTTCTCTTCCAACTACCTTTGAGTCAGACTAGCTAAGAATCCACAATGTTGACCGTTTACACTGTGTTACACCCAATACCAGGATGTACTGTATATACTGTGTGTAGGTGTACATCACTTACAGTACATGCAGGGGACGGACGAACGGACATACAGACATACAGGCAGGCAGGCAGGCAGGTTGGCAAGCAGACAGACAGACAGACAGACAGACAGACCGACCAACATTTATTCCCACACGGGACATTCAGTTGTCATGGTAGTAACGCAGTTATGAAGCACAGATAAAGAAAAAAGATATGATGATGATAACAATAGTAATAATACTAATACTGATGATAATGATGATAATAATAAGTAAGAGTAAACCGGTAGTGACACACAGCGATGAGGAATAAAATACCAGTAAATTGAGGTACATTGCAGTACTAGCTAATATCCCTCTGCACTGAGGTTTTGGCCAGAACTCATCACAACAGTCTACCCACAATGCTTCAGGGTCTCCCTTTCTAGAGTTCCCTTGGTGTCTTTGAGATGTGGGAGTTTGGAAGCTCAGCCCAGGCTTTTATTGATCCTGTATGGAGGAGGCCTTCTCCAGCAGCTTCCCTTGATGTTGGCGGTGAGTCACCCGGTGCAGGATTGTGCAGCTTGGCCCTAGAATACAGGACTCCATGGGTGAGGCTGCGAGGAGTTCTCTTTACTGTACATAAACTCTCTTGACCTTCCCTCTCCCACCAACTCTCTCTCTCTCTCTTTTCCAGCGGTGTAAAGTAACTGACTACTCAAGTACTATACTCAAGTAAAATTTTGAGGTATTTTTTACTTTACTGTAGTATTTCCAATTGTCTGTACTTTTACTTCTGCTGCACTACATCAGGCAAATATTGTACTTTTACTCCACTACAATTATTTGACATCTTTAGTTGTTGTAACAGAGTGTTTGATACTTTTGATACTTTAACTTAAGTAAAAATGTGAGTACTTTTTCCACCACTGCTCTTTTCCCTTTTTTTAATTACACTACATCAGTTAGAGTCATTCTTAGAGCCAGACACCGATATACCGGTCTGGACTCTGGCCAGACGGCAGTTATTAATTGCCCGTATCGGCAATTGTGCTGCCGTTGTGTCCCGATTTTTAACCCACTTTGAACCTGGCATCCCTACTTTGAAAAGCTTCCACAGTTCAGTTTGTGTTTATATTATATTTACGGTAGTTGTTTGCTTGTTCATCAAATATCGGTCAAAACATCGGTAATCCATGGTCTAGGAGGACTCTGCAAAATTGGGATTGGCAGCGGACGCAAAGATCTGGCATCGTTCAGGCTCTAGTCATGCTGAGTTCTGGGTAATCACTTGGCCGGCTGGCGTGATGGCAACTTGAAACTCTCTTTAATTTGAATGAGAAAGCAATTGATTGCAACTGTAAATTGCCAATTGACACACTAGCAAAATGTTCCTCTTGTGCAGTAGACTTGAACAGAATATTTACTGCAGGCTCAGGGATAAAGTGGTTAGGGCCTTTCAATGAATTAATGTTTGACTCCTTAGAAACGAGAGAGTGCTGTCTGCGTGGAAGAGCGATGGCAAACACTAAGTTCTTTTACATTATAGCAGGAGTCTTCAACGTTTTTCAGCCGAAGGACCCCCTAGCTGAGACAGACATGAAGCAGGGACCCCTCCCCCCCACTACATATTGTATACAGTTGTGTTGTAGATTAAACTTTTCCATAGATCTCATACATAGCTTCATAGACTTGTTTGACGGCACTATCATCAGTGTATGTTCATGTTAATGAGTATTTTCAGCCATTTCACCACTTAAACCGTCAGTACTTAGTAAACTTGACCTTTCACTCGGTACCTGGTCTGCTCTTTTTTCCCTCTAAACCAAACCTCTTTTCCGAAAATAGACGATTCTGCTATTTTTGGCTAAAGTTCTCCTCAGAATAGGGATTCTAGGGTTAATGTCCGATCACACAAAGATTTGGCTGTCCCCCTGTAGTACTGTAACTCTGAGGACCCCCTGTTGAAAACCCCTGGATTAGGGCCTTTGAATGAACAACTGTTTGACTCCTTAGAAAGGATAGAGAGCTGTCTGCGTGGAAGAGCAATGGTAAACAGAGAGAGATTGGGAAGAGGATAGGAGAGTTGGTGTACTGATGCTTCACATTTTGAATAATGGGTCTCTGCCTGGCAGTAGAAGATATTCACTCTGCATATTAGGAGATCAATGATATTCTCCGCAGGCGGTCAGCTTCTTCAACTAATTGGTTTCTGTCAAATGGAAAATGTGTACCATTTTGCGTGGCCCTGGTAGCGGCCCCGCTGCGTGTTGAGTGGCTGAAGCCTGGGCAGGGAAGATTTTGTGCTTTTGAGATTTGCAAGCTCAAAACGCGCCGCTTCACGCTGCGTTTCGAGCTTGCACATCTGCTACTTTAGATGCTTTTATGTGACGCTGTACTATGATCAAGTAGGGCATTCATTTACGAAAAAACACAAAAAGTTGCCCGACAACAATTATATATATATATATATATAT
>NC_139960.1:22164339-22211839 GCF_963454915.1 Gymnoscopelus microlampas
TACTGATTTGAGTGAGTTTTGGACACAATCATTAGGAGTATTAGCAAAATGAGGGGGAGGTTGTTCCTTGGCCTACTGGGAGTGTACGTGTAAAGTTTAATGCGGATCAGTCCAGCGGTATCCAAGACTAGCTGTCCACAGAGACACACACACGGACAGGGGCGAATACATAATCTTCGCCTCCCGGCCTTTCAGCCTGGCAGAGATAATAAAGATGTCCAAGATGGTGGGCCAGCCCGTCGTCTTCAAATAACTTGATTGACATTGACAAACACAAGGTGTCCAACCTGACACCAGGGTCTAAATGTCTCAATGGAAGAGCAGGGAGTCAACCACCTCCAACCACTGCAGATGTACTAGTGATATTGTATTAACACACTAACTACAATTTAGGCATTTAGCAGGTCCGCTCCTTATCCAGAGCGACTTACTGTAAGCAAGGCTGGTAAACACATGCATCAAATGCAGAGAGACCGTAGTGCCTCAGTAATCTAGGATCATTGGTAAACAAGAACCTAGCATCGGTCTTAACCAGGGGTTTGCAAACCTTTTTATACTACGACCCCATATTATGAGGGACATTTGTTTTTTTTTGGGTTGCTAATGTGCGACCCCATCGGCACCTTCCCGCGACCCCACATTGGGTCGCGACCCATAGTTTGAGAACCGCTGGTCTAAATATAGGATGCCAGGTAAACAAATGAATCTAGCATCTGTCTAAATAACATAACATCTAAAATTACGTTTTTTTACCTTTGCATAAGCCTGCATGGTTGTCAAGGCTAGGTCAAGTGCTCTGCCATACTGATGTACAGCACTAGTTATATTGCATACTGTAACATACAGATTGTTTAAAATAATGTTTCATTCATTGAAATAAGTCCCGGCTTATAGCTTTAGTATTGTAGTCAGTGTGTAGTGTTCCCTATAGAATACAGACTCAGCCAATGCACTGAATGGAGCGAGGACTTTTTCTTGGTGGTCGGCTGCAGAGCTGCATACTGTATGAAGTAGGTCATACTGAACGTACTGTACTGCAAGGTACAGTGTAAGTGTCCCTGTGTGAATGTATTTTTCATGAGCATTTTTTTTTTCTTGCATGCGCGGATACTCGTGTGGATCAGTTTAGCCCGTGCTAAACTGAGCTGTCGAGGGATGTTACCCTGAAGAAAATCGATCCTAACAATCGTCTGTCGCTAATTAAGAAAGGGGGGACGGGATGGAGTAATACTCTATAGCGCCTGTAGAGAGGCGTAGTGCATTGTTTCTCAACCGGTGGTCCACGGACCACTAGTGGTCCATGGGATAATTAGAGGTGGTTCATAGGAAAGTGTTTTAACCACTCAAACCCCAGGTCCATATTCTGGGGGGGAACATTAGCCAAATATAGCCGATCTACAAGCTCACCACGCGTCACAACTCGACGTTGTTGATCCGAAAATACCCGATCAACAATCTCACACATCGAATTGCTACGTGTTGTGAGCTTGTAGATTGGCTATTTTCAGTGTGCGACACCGAGGTGTGCAACTAAGTATAAATCTGGCTTTAACATCATTTAATTGCGGCCCAGGGCACCACTGCCATATAGTGAACCAAAGGCAGATGATGGTGTACATGGAATGAGAGTGAGTGGTGTGTGAGCACCTTCTAATCAGTGGTTGAATTCTGGTGCCTTGAGGAGAATTCCAATGAAGCTGCAGACGTCGACCTGCCCAATTTAACCACTTAACGCCCAATTCACACCAGCAGCGGCAGCGATTTCCACCACTGTGATTTTCCGCTAAATGGGTGTGTACGAAACAGGGTTATTATAGTTAACTAAAACTGACGAAATAATGGAAACTAGTTAAAGCTGTATTATGTATGTTTTTCTTTACTACCCTATATTACAATAAAAAACGAACACTTAACTAATAAAAACGGATCTAAACTAAGGCATTTTCACAAAATTAGACTAGACTAAACTAGCAAACCTACTTTAAAAATGTATTAAAACAAACTGATGACATGAGGTAAAAACTGAATAAAGATAAAAACGAATGAAAACTTGAAAATGGCTGATCTAGTGCAAGAGGCGTTGTGAGCTTGTAAACCGTCTATTTTCACAATATTTATCTGTGGAACCGAGTCAAACTAAATGTAATGTCTCAACTCCTTCAATTCCAAGTGCTTCAAATATAATTATTTTGAGAAGTCACGGCCTGAAAAGATTGAGAACCACTGCTATAATGAATTACATGCCTGAAATAAGGACACCATGTTGAAAGTTAAACAGAATGCACACAAACACGCATTCATTACAAGTCACGTGCTCCTGCATACAACAATCTATACTTTAGCTGGCTCCCAACACAAATCAACGTCTCCTTGTGACCTGATTAGTTAAATAAGCTGTTGCTTTGTCCAATTAGCACAGATTTATATTGCTCCTTTTTGGAATGAGCAAAGACTCATTCCTGAGGCCTTGAACCCCCTCCCCTGTCTGGACTCTGGACACACTAAGCTAAAGGTCTAGCGTTCTAATTATAATCCTGGAGAAATGGGGTAGAATGTAATGTAATGTAAAGCAGTGGTGGAAAGTACATTTTAATGTCAAGGACCCCCAAAATGATATGTATTTGGCCGCGGACCCCCATCTTAAAATATTTTGTTCCAGGAACCCCCAGAAGGGAATATTTGAGCTGTTCGCTTTAAAAAATATATATATTCAAAGATTTACACACATTTTCACGATTTAAGAAAAATACCAGATCTACAAGCTCATAGCACAGCATGAAGTGGCGCTCTATGAGCTTGTATATCTGCTATTTTTGAATAGCCAAAGTATAAAATAATGTTTAAAGTGGTTAAAATGATGGTGATCCTGTATTAACTACTTAAAATCAAAAATTACACATATGCTTTCTCGGTTTTAATGAGTTAAGTATAAAATCTGAGTATTTTCTTCCACCACCCAGTGAAAGTGGTGACTGGCTCAAATGGCTCTTTGTCTGTCTGGTGGCTAAAATTAGGCTGCTTATTCTGTTTGCAGCATTCCTGCAGGCAAACACAAGCACATGACTGGGGGGAAAAAAAACACCAAGTCTTATATCACCATGTCCAAGCAATAAGGCTAATCAGCGTTAAGCAACAGCGTCATCGCTACAGATTGTTGATTTATTTTGTGGTCTAACCGATGTCAGGTATTCTAGAAAAAAATGTCCTCACTGCTTTTCCCCTTGGTGACAGTTTGATATCACACTTCGTGGACTTGACCTTGACCAACTGTAATATCAGCACATTTGACACTTTCCTATTGACTCAGACCGCAGAAATAATTAATAGCGAGAGGAAGAAGACATACAATGAAATAGCAATCATCAGTTTGTGCTCAGTGTACCGTCAGGAGATGTGACACATGGGACATAATTGATACTTGATAGGAGAAAATAATATCCAGCTAGACCACGGCTCAGTATTCTTTAACTATACTAATATACTGTTTAGAATATACTACACTAGAGTTTCGGGGGGCTACGCCCCCCTCAACCCCAGCCGCGCACGGGGCCCAGCGTGGGCGCGTGTATATTGGGGTACCCAAATCGCCGGAGTAAAACTGTGGAAAAGTTTAAAAAAAATAAAATAAAATTAGAAGAAATTATATTTATTATGTTGCAGGGGGTCCACAGGGGGTCCGCGGACCCCCTGCTGGTCCACGGACATCCTGTGGAGTGTTGGGACGCGCGGGGACCCCCCTGGAACATTGCGGACCCCTTCGGTGTTTTTTTTTTTTTTTCATGAAGGTGGTTGCTTGTTTCTGGCGCTTGTTTTTAGAGAACCTGCATGCCAACCCTTAGCACATGGAGTAATTAGCTCGCGCTAGTGAAACACTAAACGGAGAAGCGTATGATTGTGAGGTTGAGCGTGAATGTATTAGCATTGTAGTCACCTGAATTGAGCGTGGAAGCAGAAGACACGGTGAAGGGGAGGTGAAGGAGCCGCTTGTGTTGTTGTTTTTCTGGCGACGGAGAGAGCTGCGGAGTTTCAATGGCGGCCGTTCGTGTTGTTTCGGCGAAACCCGTCGCCGTTCGGTGTCGGTGGTGCGCACGGTAAACGGTAAGAAAGTGATTCACCTTCCGTTTTGTCCGAAATGTGGTGAGTGTAATAAATTATGTAGCGACGTGGAAACTGTGGAGTGAGCAATGATAGGTGCCCTACGCCACCCGTAAATTGTGAAAGTCGGCCGTGGCTACTGTTTTCGCGACATGATCTGTGTCGCCGTTGTGTTTACTCGATTACAGAGCTGTGGCTATAGCGTCAGCAGCGCGCGGAAGTAACTTGTCGTTTATATAATTAGATGACTATATAGTATAGCGCAGTACAGTATATGTCTAGATAGTATATAGGATATATTGGCTAGTATAATATGTATTATGTATGTATTATGGCCGGGTAGAGTGAACTGGAAACCGCAAGGTTCCCAGTTCGATCCCGGGCTGGGGGGCTCCCCCAGAGTTAGTGTCGAAGTGTCCTTGAGTAAGGCGCTGAACCCCTAATTGCTCCCGATGAGCAGGTTGGTACCTTGCATGCTTTCCTCCGGCATCGGTGTATGAATGTGTGTGTGAATGGGTGAATGTAATGCACAATCGATGTAAAGTGCTTTGGATAAAAGCGCTATATAAATGCACCATTTACCATTTGACCAACTATTATATAGACTGGCCTCCAAGCTGGCCTACTCAAATAATGGCCACTGCCCTAGTTTAATAAAACCTTGAGGTCATGTCCTTTTAGATGTGATTCAGTTTAGCATTTCTATGCTGTAGTGGACGTAAAGATATTAGTGAAATGAACTCTCTGTGGAGAACAGTCATACATATACTGAATTAAATATTGATGAAACTAAAGTCTTGTGCTTTGGGTTACACCGAAACGTGCTCTGTGGTGGTGGAGAATAACAAAGTGCATTGACTTGAATGAACTGCATTTACATTTTTGGAGTGTCTGTACTTTACTTGTGTATTTGTATTTTTGGATATTTATGAAGACAAATAGGAAGGGGAAAAGAACAAGAATAAACAATGAACAATATAAAATAGCAGATCTCGTTGCGAGATCTGCTATTTTCACTATTATTGATTTTTCATTTTGTATTTTGTAATTAAGTTACAAAGTTACACATTTTAAGCAAGTACTCCAGTACTATTAACTCAAGTACAAATTTGTCTGAGCAACTTTCACTTGTAGTTGAGTAACATTTGGCCAGGAGTATCTATACCATTGGTTCTCAAAGTGGGGTCCAAAGTGGGGTCCCCCAGGAGTCCTGGGGGGGGGGGGGGGGTACCAGGGGATCCCAGCACCGAGTGCCGTGCTATGAGCTTGTAGATCTGCTATTTTTGAGAAATCCCTGCATGGCACAAAATATTTTTGAGATTGGGGTCCGCAGCCAAATACATATCATTTTGGGGGTCCTTGATATGAAAAAGTTTGAGAACCCCTGATCTATACGTACTTGGACGCAAGTGCTGGGGTGGAGTACTTTGTCCTCCACTGGTGTTCTGTTAGCTTGAAGAGAAGCTCCATACCTACCTTTCTAACCCAGGCAGAATGAGTGGTTCCCACGCTGTGCTCGCCTCAGCGTGTCTGACAGAGAAACTGCAGCAAGAATATATATTATCGTTGCTGTCGGGCAGAAACCTCCTATCTCCATATTCTAACTTTTTGTGTTTTTTTGGTAAATTAATGCCCTACTTGATCACACTACAGCGTCACACAAAAGCATCAAAAGTAGCAGATCCAGGCCTAGACCGTGGCGTCGCGGTCTAGGCACCCTGGTTGAAAATCCTTAATAGCAGTGTGCCGCGGGTTCACGTCCCGTTCCCGTCGGCCTTTCCTGCATGTCTTCCCCCCATCTCTCTCCCCATTCTTCCTGTCAGACTACTTTCCCTGTCCCTCTTCAATGAAAAATAATAAAAAACTACCAAAAACAAATCTTTAAAAAAAAAAAAAAAAAGTAGCAGATCCACAAGCTTGAAACGACACATTTTGAGCTTGTAGATCTGCAACCTTTGTTATTTTTTTATTTGAATCCTGAAAAGTAACAGTTTTGGACAGACGATATGGGGGATAGTGGGAGAGAGAGGGAGAGAGCGAGTAATGGACCCTGAAAGTTATTTTGTGTGTGTGTGTGTGTGTGTGTACGTGCGCTTGTGTTACTAAACTTGTGAGGGCCAAATGTCCTCACAAGTTTTGTAGAATTTGAGAAATGGACATTGTGAGGACCATTTACCTGGTCCTCACAAGAGAAATGGTTAAAATATCATTAACCCATTAAGACCTGGAACTGTGTCATTTTTAGATTTGAGCTAAAAAGCATTATTTTACACTTTGGGCTATTTTTGAAAAATCGTGAAAATCTTTGAATATATATATTTTTAAAGCGAACATTTTTAACTCAAATCTTTGCTTCTGGGGATCCCTGGAACAACATATTTTGATGGGGGTCCGCGGCCAAATACATCATTTTGGGGGTTCTTGACATGAAAAAGATTGAGCACCACTGATATAGAAACATACATTTTCAGAAAACTGTTGAGATTTAGGAGACATGTAGAATCGGCTTCAGGTCTCAATGGGTTAAAAAAGTGGGGAGTTAAAGTTATACCCCTGATTTATATTTGGTTGTGCGCCTGTGTTGTGCACCGAAAATAGACGATCTACAAGCTCACAACACGTCGCAGATGTAGATCTGCGGTTTTCGGGTGAAAATTACACAATAAAAAAAAATGGCATTCCTAAAATTGCCATCCTAAAATGTTGATGTCCTCACAAGTATAGAAATTCAAGCGTGTGTGTGTGTGTGTGTGTGTGTGTGTGTGTGTGTGTGTGTGTGTGTGTGTGTGTGTGTGTGTGTGTGTGTGTGTGTGTGTGTGTGTGTGTGTGTGTGTGTGTGTGTGTGTGTGTGTGTGTGTGTGTGTGTGTGTGTGTGTGTGTGTGTGCGTGCGTGCGTGAGATAGAGAAAAGGGGCTGTATTTATCAGGGATCGTGTAATGACGATAAGTGAAGATGTGTGCCGAGTGAACCCTAACGCCTCTATTGTATGGGCGAGCGCTCGGCGAATATGGCCGATCTACACGCTTGTAGTTTTTGTGAGATTTGGTGAGTAGAGGGAAATGCTAGTGGTACTAGTACAGAACCCTGGGTGACCCCGGTCAACAAGAGAAAGTAGGATTTGAAAGTGGGTTAAAAGAACAAAGCTGTGTGAGTATCTATTGACCTGGCCACTGTGTTTGTACAGTATGTGTCTGAAGGTTAAGAGTGTGTTTAAATATCAGGTGCCATCAGAGCACATTAAATGTGGTGCCAGTCGTCAGTTCACTCTGTTCTCAAGTGTTTAAAGAGGCCTTTTAGGGACTGTGCAAATGTTCTCTTTTACAACTCACAGTCACAGAGTGGGACTGATAATAGTTTATTACATGGAGCATTACAAAGCAATCTCTCTCTCTCTCTCTCTCTGTATAACCACGTTTCTTATCTGCATTACGTTATCCGCTGAAACTCACTCACTCACTCACTCACTCACTCACTATAAGTACATGGTACTGGACATGACACTAGTATGTCACATGATATACTGTACCAGTACACCCCCTGGACGTGACACTAGTAGGTTACATGATGTACCAGTACACCCCCTGGACATGACTCTAGTATGTTACATGATGTACCAGTACACCCCCTGGACATTACACTAGTATGTTACATGATGTACCAGTACACCCCCTGGACATTACACTAGTATGTTACATGATGTATAAGTACACACCCCTGGACATGATGCTGGTATGTCGCAGGGGGTGACCCTTAATGCTGAGTGCCTGTGGGCATTGGGTACCATTTTTGTAGTCTTTGGTATGACTCGGCTGGGGATATGAACCCCGACCTCCCAGGCTTAGGGCGGACAGCCGGACACTCTAAACCAAAAGGCCACTGAGCTGGTTCTGTGAGGACCAGGAAAATAACCCTCTAAACATAGATTTTTTTCAAACTACCACTGTATACTTGTGGGTCGATTTTTGTCCCCAAACCTATAGCAAGACAGGCAGGCGTGCTCACACACACACTCTCACACACACGTACGCACGTGGGCGCGCATGCACACACACACACACGCACGCACGCATGCACGCACGCACGCACGCACACACGCACGCACGCACGCACACGCACGCACACAGTCACATTTCTGGAGCTTTTTGGAAGAACAAAGGTGAATGGCAGAATGCTGTGAGGGCAGAGTTAGTTCATGTTCTCCTTAATAGCCTCACAGCTGAGTGAGTTGACCCATTCAGGCCGTTCTAGGAAACATTTACAGCCTCTGGCTGGTCGATATTTCATTGGCATTTCACTTAAAAACCACAAACTTATTTGTGCAAAAGTGGCTTTTTAATGGAACTGTTCTGCTTTTATGTACAGTAGCATTAAAACAACTGTTTAAAAAAATACATTATTATTACTCAGCAAAGGCACACACCGTCTGTGTGTGTGTGTGTGTGTGCTCTGCACTACATAGTCCTCTCTCCGTCGTCTTTCTCCGTAGCTCAGCATAGATTTATATGTCGGTCAGTAATTGGCTCTTGCTTGTCCACTCTTTTCACAGATGTTTATCTCTCTGTAAGTGAACGGGCTCATAATGACGGTGTATGCGTTGTTTACTCTGTGCGTACGCGTGCTCACTCGTGTGTTTGTGCGCACGCGGGCGGGCTCTTTTTGTGCGAGGCGGCGAAAGTGATCATTACGACCGGGGCCATGTCCTTTGTTTTGCACCCCGCACACCCCGAAATTATACAGCACTCCGTCCCACCATTGTGTGTTGTTTCTGAGAGCAACCATGGGATTAGAGGTAGGCCTGTTTGAATCAGGGCACCGCCATTTGTTACCTCTGTGCTCTATGTGTCACTGCTGGAGTGTGTTGTGCAGCTGTGCTGCAGCTCCATAGAGGGTCATTCAGACGGCTGTTCTAATTATGCTCTGTCGTATGATAGTGTCGTGCACAGAAACTAGCAGAGCGCGTGCCGCGTTGTGAGCTAGTACAAGGGTTCCCTAACTTTTCAGGCCTTTTTCGAACCCCCCAAAATAATCATATTTGAACTGAGGACCCCCCCCCCCCCCCCCGCCACCCGGACAATTTGGCTAATTTGGTATTAAAAAGTCTTAAAAGTCATTAAATTGTAACTTTAGAAATGTGCAGATACCCTGTATACACGTACGCTTGTTTACTGTTGAGTGAGAAAACAATGTTGCACATTAAGCTAACCAAAATAATTTGGGGTCCCGACCCCCAGTTTGGGAACCACTGAGCTAGTAGATCTATCTTCGGCACCATTATATTACGAAATATGTAGAGCACATGCCACGCATACGCTTCATAATCGGCAGCGTCCCACTCAATTCCATTCTACGGGAGAGTGAAGGGTGGAGCGTCCGGCTGCGATGAGTTGACGGCGCGTCGCTTCCAACGTGTCTGAAGGGCTGAGTTCAACATTGGCATCATCAAGCCATCAACCAATAGGGAAGAAGCGCTTGGTTGACCCCGCTTGGCAGCCATTTCGCTTGTAGTTTTCTCCAGTGTAAGTCAAACGAACTACACACACATTAGTGCTGGTTTTCTTCCAGCACTCATGCATTGCCGGCACTGCCCACAGCATGGGAAATTGACTCGCCTGACACCTAGGCAATGCTGAACATTTTCTGTTTACTAAAGAGCTACTGAACAAACACTCATAGCAAAGACTATTATCAGAATACAGAGCTTTGGCCTGGGTGGCTGGCATAGCGGTCCAGGCACCTAGGCTCAATGTATTCTAACAGCGCGTCGCGGGTTCGAGTCCCGAGCCCGGCGGCCTTTGCTGCATGTCACTCCCCATCTCTCTCCCCATTTCCTGACAGCATACTGTCCTATCAATAAAGGCATAAAAGGCCCAAAAATAAAATCTTAAAAAAAATTAAGAATAAAAGAATACAGAGCTTTAACGTTTTAATTAAATATCATACATATCACTTTAAGAGTATTTGCTTCCCCAAACCTGTGGCTAAACAATCACAACACCTTTTTTTCTTCTGCTTTTGGGGTTTATGTAGGATGTTAGAGTGATACAATCAGATGAGCCGCTATGCGGTCGGGTTGTTGTGTGTGTACACTTTCCTCTTATTATCTAATGAATGGCTTCCGGGACAATGCTTCAGGGACGGAATTGTGTGTGTGTGTGTGTGTGTGTGTGTGTGTGTGTGTGTGTGTGTGTGTGTGTGTGTGTGTGTGTGTGTGTGTGTGTGTGTGTGTGTGTGTGTGTGTGTGTGTGTGTGTGTGTGTGTGTGTGTGTGTGTGTGTGTGTGTGTGTGTGTGTGTGTGTGTGTGTGTGTGTGTGAGTGACAGAGAGAGATACAGTAAGAGCAGTACAGTACAGTATGTTTGTTCAAGGACAGAGTGTGAAGATTGGAACATACTGTAGGCTTTCAAAAAGTATACTCTATATAATATGCACTGTGTACAAGTCGTAGGATGTGTCAGAACTCCAGCACACCGCTGCTATGCCAAACCCTAGACCCCGTAACTGGAAGTATGAGACTATTATGGCTGTGCTCAGAATATCAAATATCGGGATACATATTGGTGATGCTCGTATCGTAACATATCGTAGAATGACCAGCCCAAAATAGGCTAGGGACGCAGGGGTTAAAGTGGTTAATAAAATGTCTGCATTTGTGACTCGCTGAGACCTACAGTACCTGGTAATCTCTCTCTCATGTAGAGATGACATGGAAAACTTTCATGTTGCTTTCTATCTTTTGTCATTTTGGTCATATGCATCGCATTAGCAAATGTATCATATGAGGATTTATATCTCCTCATGACTCCTGTATCAGGATCGGATACACATTGTGAGCCCCCCCAATTTGGTATTAAAAAGATCTTAGAAAGTCCTTAAAATGTCACTTTAGAAACTTACAGTGTACTGTATATTGGTTTGTTTACTGTTGAGTTAGAAAACAATGTTGCACATTAAGCTAATCATCTGGGGACCGCCCAAAATAATTTGGGGACCCCCCTGGGTGTTCTGACCCCCAGTTTGGGAACCGCTGATCTACATCCCACCCATGACCAACTGTAGCCTGGGTCAGCAGTGACAGGGACTACTGTATATGTGAGGGGGAAAACAGGGAATTAGTTTAGTTTAGTTCATTTGAAATGCGGTAAAAAAAAAACAGGAAACAGAAAACATGACAATCCAGAAAACATGACAAACAAACGCAATTGAAGCACAATAACATTAAATAAAACAATACTAAAACATACAGAAACATTTTCCAACAGCCAAGATTGTGTTAAATATGTGAATGTCCTCAAATAACTGGCATTGTGACTGAATTGGGAGAAAAACGGAAACATTACAAGAAAAAATAAATAATGATTATTCTGTGCATTGATATGAAACTAGGTCTCTCGTCTCTGTGAGCAAGGGTAAGAGAGATTGATACTGTGTATAAAAGCACCCTAATTGCACTTAATTTGTTTATTCACTGCTGGTATAATTGGGGTAAATGAATTAGAAGTCAACGCAACAACCTTCTAGATTGGTAAATTGATAAATTACTCTAGTTTCAGCCTGGGACTGTTTCTCAGCAGTGTTTGATGAGAAAACCTGCGGAGGGAAATGAGACCTCATTACTATGATTTTTGACAGCTTTTCTTTTTATCTTCACATGCAGAAAGCTAAGCTGAAAAAATACTGTCTACATAGGAAAGCTGAGTTCTGCACAAATAATACATTATAATATCGGCACCCGAATCCTTATTGTTGATAGACTTTACATATATTCATTCATATAATCACTAGCGATATAATGTACAGTACAGTGACAGATGTTCATTCACATACTGTAGAATATGAGTCTGATACTGTATAAAATACCTTAATTGCACTCAATTGTTTGCTAGATTGCAATGCTGACTGCTAACCAACTAGGATTTCTTTTTTTTTAAATCTTTTTTGGGGCTTTCATGCCTTTATTTGACAGGATAGTACGCAGGAAATGGGGACAGAGAGGGGGGGGTGACACACAGCAAAGGTTGTCGGGATCGGGAGTCGAACCCGCGACACGCTGTCAGGCTGGATTACCAGCCTAGGAGCCCAGGCGGTTACGCCAACCGCCCAGGCCACCAACTAGGATTTTAACCAACTGAGGTCTACAAGCTCAGTGAGCTTGTAGATCAGGCTATTTTTGCTATTTGAAAGTTTTTATTTTTATTTTATTTGCCCAAAATAGTGGGCCCTCAGGGTTAACGTGGTTTATGTGGTATGCATTCTATTATCTTCCCCCTCTAATTCTGCACATTCCCGTTGCTGCAAAGAAGTTTTTAAAGATGATTAGAGTGTTGTTGTTTTTTTTTTATCTTATCTTATTTTTATTTAATTTCTTTCCCCATATTCTCTATTATTATCTTGTTATATCACATTGTATATTGTATATCACTGTTGTCAGCACAGTCCTCTGGAACATTCTCCACCAACATTTTGCTGTTTGTCTCTTATATGAGTGAGTGACAAATTAAACCACTTATGTGTCCATTTGGTTCCATTTGTACACTCTCAGAGTTAAGTTAACACTGATGATTTTAAAGTGTATATTAAGGTCAACAGAGATAATTCTGTGGCCTGATGGATATCAAATGGGGGTGAATTAAAAAAAAGCTTGAGAATGACTGATTTAGATGACAAATGTAGACATTTGATAGTGTTCATTGGCAGGTGGAGATTCATTGTCAGTTGTTCATTTGGCTGATGTCTGTCTGATGTTATATAAACTGGATGTGTGTGCGTGGTAGTTTGATTTCACCTTCAGGACAAGTTGCTGTACTCAACCTGCAAAGCCACCGGGCCACAGGCCTTGTGTACTGTCATCACTAACCCAACTTTTCATGAAATGGAAAATGGATCCAATGTACTTATTATTTAGCCACAAGCTCTGGTTAATACTTTTCCTTAGTTCAATAATTGTATAAATTCCACAGACAGAATTAACCACTTTCAACCTGGCCTCCCTGTTTTAGGCATGTATTATAGGCAAACATTTAAAAAAAATAGCCTGTCTATAAGCTTGCTACGAGTTGTGAGCTTGTAGATAGACTATTTTTGCTGCATAGAAAAACATTGGGCATTCATTTATGAAAGAGGATGAAATATGGAGATACAAGGTGACAGCGATGATAATGTGTGCTGTGCAAGTACAGTATGAGACAAAGTAGGTGTGACGTTTAGTTTAGCTTGGATTGTCACATAAGCTGTGGACAGAAAGGGGACATGAGGGTGAGTTATGGCAACAGATGAAGAACTGTGAAAGATGACAGATTTCAGCCCTCTGGCAGACCAGTACGGAGACGCCATTCACAGTGTACACACACACACACACACGCACACACACACACACACACACACGCACACGCACACGCACACGCACACGCACACGCACACACACACGCACACACATTTTCCGCACGTGCAGTGTACACAAATGCATACACAATGCACACCCGTGCATTTGCAAATGTTGCACATGTACACACACACACACACACACACACACACACACACACACACACACACACACACACACACACACACACACACACACACACATGGCCATTTTATAGGCGTTTATGGAGAAGCTATTTTGATAGATGTGATAAATAGCACAGGGCAGAAAGTCTCATGTTTTAAATACCTTCTACTGGTGGATAATTGCATCCAGCTGTGTGTGAAACTGAAACACTACCACAAAGTGTGCATGCGTGTGTGCGTGTGTGCGTGCGTGTGAAAGAGTGTGTGTGTGTGTGTGTTGGGGATGGTGCACGTAAAGGACTTTTCTGTTGGCAGGAGAATGAATCAAATGCAGAAGTCTTGTGAAAGACATTGCATAATTTGTTGCCAAAGTTAAGAGGGAGACAGATTCAGAAAGAGAGACGGAAATACATTAACTTTCAACTTCAACAACAAGGACAGAGAGAAGTACATGGAAATAAGGTCCGAGCTTCAAACTCGCAATCTGTCGAGGAAGGAAGGAAGGAAGGAAGGAAGTGATAATTGATTAACCACTATAACCCTAGCATTCCTATTCTATAGCCGATCTACAAGCTCACAATGCGTCACAAGAGATTTAGTGTAGAGGGGGGAAAAGAGCGGAGCAAGTGCAGAGCCCAATACTTTCAGCTAAGTATTACTAAGTACAAGTAAGTAAGTATAGAGGGTTTAGACTAGAGTGAAGCTTGAAGCTTGCATAAGAACATCAGTGGAGACAAGGGGCCCTATCTTGGGTGGCGCATTACCCCTCATCCCTAAACCTTTTTGCCATTTTTTACTATTTTGAAAAACATTTTAAAATAGTTCAAATAGCCGATCTACAAGCTCACAATTTGTCGATGTAGATCAGCTGCTAGTTGAACTATTTTTAAATGTTTCTCAAAATAGTAAAAAATGGCAAAACATTTAGGGATAAGGGGTAAGGCGCCGCCCAAGATAGGGCCCAAGGACACAAACACATCCTCCCACAGCACATCCTCATCACAGCACTATGGTCAGAGTCAACACATGACTCCCTGCCATTGTCTTGCTGGCTCTCGGGTGGAAACCTTGTACTACATGTCCAAAACAGCTACTTTTAAACCTGTCTGCCATTAGATACAGTTATTATTTTGTCACAATCCCTTGTTGATACTTTTCATTTGTTCATTATTTATAAAACTCACAGACAGACTTGACCACTTTCACTTAAAATCTTTTCAAAAATAGCAGGTCTACAAGCTCTCAATGCGACACATTGTGAGCTTGTGGATTGGCTATTTTTGTGTGACGTGTATACACCAAAGTAGGGGATTCATTTACGCAAAATACGTTTTGAAATAAAAGTTGAAATATGGGGATACAAGGTTTCTGGCCCGACAGCAACAATATCATGTATTGCTGTATTGTTTGAACATCAAACCAGGTCCATATGGGGTGGGCTTTGTGTGTTTGGAGTGTTGCTTTCTGTGAAAAACATTGTGGTTTGACAGAGCCTGGTTAGAACATGAACCCCGGTGCTTCACTGCCACAGCCCTGCCCAGTGTTGCCAGATTTGTGAGAGAAATAAGTAACCAGGTCTAGGAAAACAAGCCCAAAATAAGCGACTAGTGGCCAGCCACATGAGCACTTTGGACCTATATACAGTACTGTATACTGTACATTGGCTATTTGAAAATGGTATGTGCTATTTTCAAAAAAATATTGAAATAAAATCGAACTGGGAACCTTGCGGTTTTCCAGTTCACTCTACCCGGCCACTCTACCCCTGAGCCACTGCCGCCCCTTTTCAGATGGGGGTTAGGGACAAACACATATTCATTTGGGGGTCTATGACATGAAAATATTTGATAACCACACCACTGGTTTAAACAATAATTAAAACATTTGGAAGCAAGCCCAAATAAGCAACTACGCTTTAGAAACAAGCCCAAACTTTACAGAAAAAGAAGCCCAAAGTCGCTTATAATAGGCGGAGATGGCAACACTGGCCCTGACACACAGTCTGCAAAGTAGGCCAAGTGGAGGCACATGCAAATGTGTGACAAAGATAATGATCAATATCGATTACACAGCCAAAACATGGAGGCCTCATGCTGGTCACCAACTGCACCATGTTGTATTTAACCACTTTCAAGTTCAACCTAGCGTAGCGTCCCTCTTTTGAATAAGTCATTTTCTGGGAAAATGTTTCAAAACTAGCAAAAATTGAACAAGTTGAACTTGCACATCAGCTATCTTTCGCTACTTTTGTGTAACACTGTTGTGCGACACATAAGGGCATTCATTTATTTAAAAAACATGACAAGATACATATGGAGATACAAGTTTATGTCCTCCTGCAACGATACGAATGACAAAGATTGATTTCACAGCCGACCCATGGTCATGCTGCTCATCAACTAACTGGGTTTGCACTGGAAACATAAATGGCCCACTAACCTAGAACTGGTCTGGAACAATGGTAGCGGGTCAATACTCAGCATCAGGCTAAAACAGGGTCAGATGAGAATTTCCGTACAAAATTCTTGTCTCAAATAAATCAAGTGGCTTTTTTTGTAGAAGAATGATGAACTTCAGAACAAAATTCATAATTTTTGTCAACCCCAAACTACATTGGAAATTAAATGTGATTGAGATGATGATTTTTTTTTTTATATATATAATTCTTATTCCTCGATTTTGTAACCCTTTTTTTTCACCCGGTGCCAATTTGCTAAGTGATCCTGGGCACTACACTCCCCCCACCAGCCTAGGGAGGCCAGGGCCGAGCTCATGCCTCCTTCAATGCATGAGAGCCAACTGACCTTCTTGTCACCTGACAGGGGGGAGTTTCCCCGGTAGGACATAGCGCGTGGAAGGAACACGTTATTCTAACCAGTTCCTTTCCCCTCCATCAGGCACCCCGGCTGACCAGGGGGAGGCAGTATAGTGACCAGGATTACTACATGTTTTTGTGAGGGTATTAACTACCCTAGGAGACATGGGGAGAACATGCAAACTCCACACAGAGTAGGCCCTTTCGCCAACCCCACCTAGGGTATGGGCGCTGGTGACGCGGAGGAGAAGACACATCCCCAGCGCCCACAGCGTCCCCGGCGGGAATCGAACCCAGGACCTTCTAGCTGTGAGCCGACAGCGCTACCGACTGCGCCAGATGACGAATTCTTTATTGAGTTGTCACTAATAACGAGCTGCCTAGATCACAGTCACCCTGCCTGAGGCCTTGTTCCTCTTTTACGGTTCGTACGTCATCGCTGTCAAGTTACCACAGATTATTTTTGGGCATGTCAGGAGAAAAAGTAAAAGTATAGATCTAAGTAGAGATCTAAAAGTATAGATCTCTACAAGCTCACAACGTGTCAACAGGGCAAAAATAGTTCATTACGAAATACTGGCGACTAGGAACATTTTTGGGCTCAGGACACCCCATGCGTATTATTTATTTATACATTTATTTGGTTATGTTTTCACCTGTTGGTGTGTCTGTCTGTCTCAGTCTGCCTGCAGCTAATCCCGTATATCAGCGTCATAGTTCTTGTGCACGCTACCAGCAGCAGGCCACGGAACTCAATTCCTGACATTTTCCAAATCCAAATGTTTATATTTTTCACGGAATCTCTTAGAAGATTAAGATCGCCGTGTCTGTCTTGTGACTGAAGCACACAGACTGATGCACACAGAGAGACGGAGACTGAACGACAGAGAGAAACACGCAATGTAACCCGACCATGTATCACAGCAACTATCGACTGTTTTACATTTCATCTGAGAGAGAGAGGGAGAGAGAGAAACGTCTTTCAGTTCAAGGCCGCGTCCGATTAACAACACCAACATACATTTATAAACGTGTCAACATACTGTACACCTGTGCACATATGACGGGCAAGTCGGGCAGGCCTGCGATACGCACACAGGGAAGTTGTGCATTGGACATAGAGATAGACACAGTTTGACGTTACTGTATCAGACAGTGTAAGTATTATTAGTGGCGCATGCCTGGTGGAGTTTGCCCGGGAATAGGGATGCCAGGGTTCCTGTGGTTACTTAAGCCCTATATACTACAATGAAAAGTGAAAACAGCACAGATCTACAAGCTGTAGATGGAGCTGTAGACCTGTGGAACTGACCCGACGCCTTTGCCTCAACTTATTCTTGATGAATGTGAGAGAGGAGAGAGCTAGTTCCCAGAGGTACAGTGGGGAATTGACATATTGAGAGCACTCTCTCAAAATGACTGAAGGTTTCTGCCCCAAACCAAGTCAAAATGTGTCCAAAGACAATTAATTGTGTTGTAACCTAAGTGCGCGGTCTATTTGTAGCTCCGCAAACACATGGTACGAAATAGGTCTCAAATATAGCCGATGCCGATTCTGATTTTGGACAGTGATAGACCACAGATTACCGATGTTTTTATTTATTTATTATTTTTGTAATATTCTGAAATTAATTTGATAAACATTTAGTTAAAAGATTATTAAAATAAACACCAAAAGTAGCAGGTGTGAAGATATTATGGAATTGTTAGCTGTCAAGGGAAACATGTCAACATTTTTAGAGCCAATCTGTGTGGCCACTGACCTAGTTTCAATCAGAAACTATTGATCTTGTCTGCTGCTGGAAGCAACGATGGTGGGCTCATCTGAGGACGACCTAGAGAGATTTTCTATTACATCCATGCATTTTTCCTATTTCCAAAAAGGTCAGCTAAGCCAGTAGCTCCTCTGTCATTTCATAAACAATGTTGTCACCCTCCTTAACCATCTGATTCTGACCGTTATAAAGTAGTGTCTGACCGATGTAAGTTTTTTTGGAAACGATGCCGATCCCGATTTTGTAGAGTCCTAGACCACCGTTTACCAACGTTTTTTTTTTTTGGGGGGGGGGGCTTTATCTGCCTTTATTGATAGGAACAGTAGACTGAAAATGGGGAGAGAGATGGGGGGTGACACGCAGCAAAAGTCATCGGGATCGGGAGTCGAACCAGCGACACGCTGTCAGGCTGAATTGCCAGCCTAGTTGCCCAGACAGTTTCGCTAGCCGTCTGGGGCCAATTACCAATGTTTTGACACATACTTTGTCAAATTGAAAAACTTGCAAATCAAACCCTTGGAGACAGCAGATGTGTGCCGCTCTTTCCACGTCTTTTGGTGTTATTTTTATATTTAGCATTGACTGTAGCTGAGCACCCGCAGCTAACGAGACGATAAGAGGAGAGCGCACCTACTTCTCCATAACATCCTTTCACTTTGGGTGTTCGTCTCAAACATTAGTGTATAGTCTCTAGACATTAAAGAACAGACAAAAAAGACTAAATATTTTGGCACTAGATATTTAAGAGTGCTCTGCTACTTGCTCTACAGTACTGAGTAGTACATTTTTCATTTCTAGCTCGCTGGGAGAAGAAAAATAGCAACTTTTGCAGAGAGGTGCCATATTTCAGTTTTCCTGATGATTTCATCATGCAGTGTTTCCCTCAGCAGCTGCCCAGAGCTGCCAACCTACAAACACCTCATGTGACCTGTGAACACAGTCTCAGTAGTGGTTCTGAACCTGTGGGTCGGCCCTACATGATTTCTTCCTCAGATGACAGTGAAGTGACAATTTAAGGACTTTTAAGACCGTTTTAATACATCAACAAAAAAAAGAAAGAAAAGAAAAAGACCATTACGGCATCAAAAGTAATCAACAAACTATACTATAAAAACTGGTCAAACATTGGCCAAATTGTCAAATAATATAAGAAAGAGGCAAACATGTGTTTTGCGAGGCCTTGTGAGCTTGTAGATCTGCTATTTTCACAATATTTATCTGTGGAACCGAGTCAAACTAAATGTAATGCCTCTACTGCTACAATTCCAAGTGCTTGTCAGCATGGGGGGGGGGGTCCCCAGTTCAAATATGATGATTCATTTTGGGGAGCCCCCAGTTCAAATATGATTGTTTTCGGGGGGGTGGGGCAGTTCAAATATGATTATTTTGGGTGTTCACGGCCTGAAAATATTGAGAACCACTGGGACACTACAGTAGCAGTGGTATTTTATGTGTGTGTTGTCAACTGTTGATGATAGCAGTTATTCGCACTGATCGGCTCTTGTGTTAAGTGGTCTGATGGGTGGGCTGCGAATGCTTTCTAGATTTTCAAGTGGGCCCTGATCCAGAAACGATGGGGGGAACGGCTGGCAAAGAAAAGCTAAAATCACAGCATTGTTCTCTTTGCCGGACATTTGGTTGAGAGAGAAGCTGATAAACGGCTAAAAGACAGAAGGTCTGAAGAAGAGCCTGGTGGCTGGAAACATTACCAAAGTAAACTTGCATTTGGGAGCAGCAATACTGGTGTGCGGGTGTTTTATTCTTATATACTGTGTGTGCCGGACATTTAACCCATTCAATCCTGGAACGCATCTGTGTCACTTTAGATTTCTTTGGCTATTAAAAAAAAGCAGATATACAAGCTCATATGTGCGTGTAGATCAGCTTTTTTTTTGTTTTTTATCGTGAAAATGTATGCAAATCTTTGAATATATTTTCTTTAAAAGACCTGAGGCTTATTCTACAAATGATCTTCTAAATCCTAACAGTTTTCTGAAAAACGTATGCTGCTATATCAGTGGTTCATGTCAAGGACCTCCAAAATTATATGTATTTGGGCCACGGACCCCCATCTCAAAATATTTTGTTCCAGGAACCCCCAGAAGCAAAGACTTAAGTTAAGAATGTTTGCTTTAAAAATATATATATTCAAAGATTTGCACACATTTTTCAAGATTTCTCAAAAATCCAAAGTATAAAATATGACTAATATCTAAAATGACACAGATGCGTTCCTGGATCGAATAGGTTAAAACACCAACCTGCGTTCCCTATCTCAGCCCTAATCCAGTAAACCTCCCCCTCCCCGTGGTACCACAACAAGCACATAAAACCAAACAACACGTGGAATTATTTAACATCCTATTTGCTCTTGGTTTTTGGTCACGCCGTAACCGTGCGCTCGGGGACGGCAGAGGAGCAGCAGCAGCAGATGTGAGGTTCTTATGGTGGGCCGGGTTTTAATGGGACGTCGACAGGTCCATTACACCCTGAGAGGAACATGGCGAGATTCATAACAGCATGACCACACAGCTGTCCAACACACAAACACAACACATTCCTGAACCCCCCCCTCTCTCTCTCTCTCTCTCTCTCTCTCTCTCTCTCTCTCTCTCCCTCCTTTATTCTCTATTTGGCCCATTAGCTGCCACCAAGGTACTGTACTGTAGCAGTACTTTTCTTGCAGGTCCACAACAAAAACATAAGACATAACACACGTAACAAGACTCCTATAAAACATATCTCTCACCCTCTCTCTCTCTCTCTCTCTCTCTCTCTCTCTGTCTCTCTCTCTCTCTCTCTCTCTCTCTCTCTCTCTCTCGAAACAGTCCCAGGCCTCCCACTCACAACCAAATCCCTAGTATAAATGTAACTTACGGGTCCATTTGGTTCTATTAGTACACGCTCAGAGTTGCGATTAGATACACTAACACTGAGAATTTTACTATGTTGGTCGAATGTTGTCCTTTTAGAGAGAGAGAGAGAGAGAGAGAGAGAGAGAGAGAGAGAGAGAGAGAGAGAGAGAGAGAGAGAGAGAGAGAGAGAGAGAGAGAGAGAGAGAGAGAGAGAGAGAGAGAGAGAGAGAGAGAGAGAGAGAGAGAGAGAGAGAGAGAGAGAGAGAGAGAGAGAGAGAGAGAGAGAGAGAGAGAGAGAGAGAGAGAGAGAGAGAGAGAGAGAGAGAGAGAGAGTTCTCTCTGGGTAAACCAAAACCTCCTAGCAGACCTTATATAGCCATGGATCCCTGCCGCTCCGCTCATGCTATATTCACACACGCACACGCACAAACACACACACACACACACACACACACACACACACACTTCGCGGGAGAGATGCTTTGTCGCACAATATAAATACAACTTTCTCCAATATGGACATGGTCTGAGAAAGTTTGCAGTCAACATGCGAGCCGTGTTCAGCAGCATAAAAGTTTGGTTTGATTTAGTCTGGTGTAGCCCATGGTGATCAGAGTTGTCCACCTTCCCATGTGTCTGCTGACATCTAAATTCAATCCAGGGGCTAAAACTGGGTGGAAGTATGTTTATTTTTTATCATTATTACATGGTATTGCAGGTTATTACAAACAGTGGTTCTCAAACTTTTTCATGTCAAGGACCCCCAAAATAATAAGTATTTGGCCGCGGACCCCCATCTAAAAATATTTGGTTCCAGGGACCCTCAGAAGCAATGATTTGAGTTATGTTAGCCTTAACATATATATTCAAAGATTTGCACAAGTTTTCATGATTTTTCAAAAATAGCAGATCTACAAGCTCATAGTGCGGCACTCTGTGCCACGTCATTAACGTTTTGGAAGTATTTTGACAAATACAGGGGGATCCCGATGTTGTGGTGTATCTTGAAGACCAGGCCCATAGCAAGTTGCTGTACTCTGTCCTCAACCCTAAGCCATCCAATCCTAGCAAAATGAGCAGGGGTTAGATGGGTTTTGTGATTGAGGCCAAGAAGTAGCCTTACTAGTTTGTTTTGGTATGTTTGGAGCCTTGTTTTTAAGGCCTTGGAGGTGTTGTGATACCATGAGGAGCATGCATAATCATAATAACCTTGTATGAGGGCCCCTTGCAAGAATCTTCAGAGTATTCTTACTGACTAGACGTCCAATCCTATACAGTCTCATACAGTGGACTCATATCCACGCAGTGATATAGTCTGGCCACACGAGGCTAATTTGCATAGGCTATTTGAAAATGGCAGATCTACAAACTTTGAAGTAATAATTGAAACAACACAATTCATAATACATATTTGTTTGAGGGTCCTTGGCATGAAAAAAGCTTGAGAACCGCACTGGTGTAATACATGCAGTGTGTGAGAAATATCAGCCAGTCTACAGCTAGAGAGCCAGCAACATCATCCCCCTTCAGCCAGTATGATTATCTCCCCATAATAATGAACGTGATGACACATAACACAGTTATCACATTCATTAATTATGGGAAGATAAGCACAGTTGTAAGGGATTGTACCCTTGACATGCAGGTGAAGACTTCACCACCTGGAATTTGCATGTAGTGGAACCCCCACCTAGAGCAGAAAGCTGTTGGATGTGGCTCTCACTTTCTGAGGATGAACATGTATACCAGGCATCCCATCCATCCAGCAGTCGTTCTGTGAGATCGTGTTCTGATTTGGTTTTGCTGGTGGAATTAAGAGCCAGTGTTGTCGGATAACTCTCCTGACTTCCACATACATCATTTTGTACCATTTTGACACAGGGAATAGTAGGTCGGGAGTGGTTTATTGTCTGTAACAGCCGATAACACGCGGGAGTCTGTCCCCGGTACAGTGCGCTAGACCCCTGGGAGATGGATAGGCTCTATTCACAGCAGCCATATTGTAAGACATTCACAGATGTTACCAATGATACTAATGAAGGCTCTGTTCCATTCTGGTCAGACAGAGTCAGGGTGCTGATATTGTGCATGTTGGCCCACTGGAAACACTCCCAAATGGCCCTTTACGGGTGTGTAACTCTGAGAGTGTACAAATGGAACCAAATGGACCCTTACGGGTCCATTTGGTTCCATTTGTACACTCTCAGAGTTATGGGGTCGTGGAAATCTGAAATTCAAACATCTGAGAACTACTGTGCTACACTAAATGGAACAGAGCCTTCATTAGTATCACTGGTAACATCTGTGAAGGAAGTGATAATATGGCTGCTGTGCATAGAGCCTATTGCTGAGGTGGAGTGCAACACATACCATCAGCTCCTAGTACTTACCGCACCCAAGCCGCGCTATTCATGGGCTGAGTTGGCGTTGCGCGGGATCAAACCCATGACCTTGTGGTCTAAAGGCGAGAGCTCTAAATATGTATTGAATAAGCAGCATGTACTGTAGCTACACCCCAGTTTTGTTTGTTCATTCATAGATTTGAGTAATACATCAAAAATCACGGGAAAAATAAAGGATTGCGCTCAAAGAAATGTGGTTGATTAATTTAGTTATTCATGCCATAACCAAAACATTTGTGGCATCCAGCCTTCATCAGTGTTTATAGTGGATGGTTTGTGTTCCGCTTAATCACTTAAACACTAGTGTCCCTATTCTGGGGTGAACATTCAGCGAAAACAGACCATCTACAAGCATGGCGTAGATTGGGATTGTAGACTGGCTGTTTTCAGTAGGGGTGTGCCGATATATCGTCCCGCGATATATCACAATACGTTTTCGTGACGATATGTATCGTTTTGGAAAAACGATATATATATATATTTTTTTTACAATAATAATAATCAGGCATGCAGACAGCCCCGAGGTGAAAAGGGTGACAACATGTTGTTTTTTTTCGGGTCAGGTGTCACACTATTGCCCTATTTGGATTCAAAACGGCTGAAAAGCTACAAGTTTGCATGTCTGAATAATGCAAAAACAGAATTATTTGTTTGCACATTTGCTTTTTTTCTCCCCCATATATTTTCATAATAAAAAAGTGCGTATTGTATCGAAAAAAGTTGTGAGCCCAGTATCGTATTGTTTCGTGAAATTAGTGTATCGGCACACCCCTAGTTTTCAGAGATGATATTTGGCGTAGAGTGAAAACAGTAGGGGGCCTAGTAATAGAGCCCTGGTTCAGTGGTTCTCAACCTGTGGGTCGGGACTACATGATTTCTGGGGGGTCCCCAGATGACAGTAAAGTGACAATTTAAGGACTTTTAAGCCCTTTTTAATACCTAAAGAATTTTCAAATTGGCAAAAAATGTGAAAGTTGGCGTTGTGAGCTTGTAGATCTGCTATTTTCACAATATTTATCTGTACAACCGAGTCAAACTAAATGTAATGCCTCAACTCTTACATTCCAAGTGCTTGTTGTCAGGGTGGGGGGGTCCCCAGTTAAAATAAGATTATTTTGGGTGGTCGCGGCCTGAAAAGGTTGCGAACCACTGCCCTGGTGGACTTCTGTCAACACGTTTCAAGTAGTTATATACGGTTACCAGGTGAATCTCACTCCCAATTAACTACCAGCCATTGCCATGATGTCGCCAACACATAATCAAGCCTAGATTGAAATCATAATTGGGCATAATGAACAACTGTATAATGCAAACAAATCAAAACCATGGCTGTCAGCAGTGGTGGACAAAGTACTCAACCACAGTACTAGTTAAAGGATATATATAGTCCTGGTCAAATTGCAAATATTGAAAGTGTCTCTGTCAAATGTGTACTTAATAGGGAATAGAAATAAGTCATCTTAGAGCCGAGTACACCTAGTAGTAATTAGAATTCCTCATGACGGTGGACACCAGGCTTGATGGCAACCAGGGCCCAGGCTCCATCCTTCTTCTTACAGACCATGGGGGCACCCCTGTCGGCCTGAAACAACAAGCAAAGTGTGTTTGTAAAGCAGTGTTTAAAAAAAAAAAAAGTCAAGGTTCCCCATATTGACATGTATTTGACCGGTGCAGACCCCCATCTGAAAAGATTTCATAAAAGGGACCCACAGAAGAGAAGATTTGTGTACATTGTTTTCAAGATTCTTTTCAACAATAGCAGATATGGAAGAGCACGACGCGTTGTGAGCTTGTAGATCAGCTATTTTTGAATAGCCAAAGTATAAAATAAATATGGTTAAACTGATTGTAATGCTATATTAGCAAATTTAGCTGGGGACCCCCTGGAACCCATTCAAGGACCCCGGAACCCTACTTTGAGAACCACTTTGAGAACCACTGGTGGCAGCAGTGGTTCCCAAATGTTTTAGACCCAAAAGAGAAATTTGTACGTTTGCCCGGGACACAAACTAGTGAAAATATGAATACATATTTTCACTTCTTAAACTTTTATTTATTTGATAAATTATTTGATTTTTTTATTTATTTATTTTGGAATTGTTTTTTATTGATGAAAAGTTCATTTTTTGGGGGGGTTTAAACTCTTTAAACTTTTGAATTAATATTTCTTTATTTCAAATGTAGGAAACAAAAATGGGGATATTTACTCACAACCTATACAAATTGGTCTGCGACCCAAATATGGGTCCCGACCCACTTTTTGAGAAGCATTGGGGTGGCCATAGCTGAGTGGTTAGTGAGCCCGCCTAGGGAGCCTGAGGCCCTGGTTGCCCCAGGTTCGACTCCAGGCCAGGCCAGCATATGTGTCGATGAAATGAAATTTGTCCCTGAGTAAGACTCTTAACCCATAATTGCTCACAGGTTCTCATTGGAAACAAGACCGCAAGGATTTTCATGAAAGACCTGTTAAAAAGAATTATCCTTATCCTTAGTGGTCTAAACAAAGGATCAAATATACTCCTGCAAAGTTCAGAGGGGGAGGCAGACGGTGGGGGCGTCTGCCTCGTATCCGCTGTGCTTTCCACGCATCAGCTGCATCAAGCTCCAGAGGTTAATGCAGTGGACGCATAGTGATGAACACGAGCGGCTCTGCCTCCTGCCCGGTCTCTCCCTCTGAACTTTGTGGGAGTATATCTGAGCCTTAAATGTCATCTTGATGTTTTGATATATCTGTGTCACTCACGACTCCAGAGGATCCAGCACAGATGTGCTGGTTGCTGCTGATATCGTTGCCCCAGTAACGCTTGCACTCCTCTCTGGTGAGGGGCCGGGCCAACTCCTGCTGGAGCAGTGCAGGGGTGCCAGGAGCTGGGGGGAAAAACATAGGATTCAAACTTTAGGTTTTATTTAATACGTCTTAATAGGTCTGTGTACCATATGTCGTACCAGACATACAGTTATATACGTAGATGCCGCAAATGGCCTCTGGATCATGCAGTATGTCAATGTCGTTGCCATATTGGCAGGGTCAACTAGCCATAATACCACTGCAAGAAATATGCCTGAGTAAAGGCCTTTGCAGACAGGGTGCGATTTTTCACACGGAAAAAACGGACAATATCATTTTTTTAATGAACACATGGTTCTCAATGACCTCATGCACACCGGCTCCGAATTTACCGCGCAGCGATGCGATGCGGCGATGCGATGCGGCGATGCGATGCGGCGATGCGTTCTTTTTTCCAATCGAACCCAGTTCGATTCGTGCGTCTTTTCGCATGCGGTAAAAACTCATTGACTAATCGCACCCTGCCAAAGGCCTTTAGTACCTGAGACTAAAACGTGTTTTGAATTATCTTATATCATAACATAACTACATGTCTGACAATTGTATCAATAGAGTCCAGAGGGAAGCACGCACATCCCAAAAAAACGTAATCAGGTGCTGAACAACAATACGTACATTAGAAAAAAGGAAGGGAAGTTCGCACACTTGACAATTGACATTTGTATCAAACCAGCAAACCAGCAACGCTGCTGCCAATATGGCAGCAGTGTTAATTCATTGCTCCTATGAACAACAGCGGCCTGAATGCGGTATCTCTGTTTATCTACTATTATATCTGTGCTGTATACCAGTCTGCAACCTTATCAAGATTTTCTTGATAGTCAGTGTGCCAACATTAAGTATAATTGTGAAACCAAATCGGTGTCACAATTTTGATTGGTCATATATAGATTGTCCAGGAAACACTACCCTTCCTCTTTGCCTGGCCTACTTGTTGTTAACTAGTTGTACGAACTCTTGTTTTATTGTTGTATTGTTTTATTGGATCTTGTTTAGTCAATACACTTATTTGTTTTAGCTCTTGCTCATTTGATTTTTGTTATTTTGTCTCATCTGTTTAACACATTAGCTGCCAAAGACGTATATATACGTCTTTTAATTATCAGCTGTTGTCTTGGAAAAAAGGGAAAAAAAAATTTTTTTTTTTTTGCATTTTTTTATAATTTCAACCCTTGTCGAATTATGAACAGATTAGGAGCTAAAAATGTTCGAAGATTTGCTGCTCCATTCACTTCAATGTTAAAATTCAAACGGACAAACAATTCACTTTGTTTTTTGGTTTAAAACTACTGCTTTTGAGCTATATTGAAACATCAACCAAACATGTCAACGAGGTCAAAATGACCTCGTTGACATTTGTGAAACCACACCTGAATCTCATCTGTGATTAGAAACCATCTGGGGATCAATCATACAGGAGGAAAAAAATCTGTGGCTACGCGAACAGGTACCAAAATCATGGCAAAACCCTGGCAGAGGCTACAGACTTTTCTGAAAAAACTCTGGCAGGCAATGTGTTAAGAAAGTAGGTAGCTGATATATTGCACTTTTACCTTAGCGCTAGGTATACTCTTGGTTGCTTGTTTTTGCAGAAAATGCACTTAAAACTTCTGGTGATTAGTAGTTTCATTCCCTACTTATGTTGAATGCACTTATTGTAAGTCGCTTTGGATAAAAGCGTCTGCTAAATGACTGTAATGTAATGTAATGTAATGTAATATACTAGAGGTCCGCTAGCCAGGGCGAGGGCGCGCTGATTTTGGGGTACCAAAATCGTGGGATAAAAATGTCCCCCAAAAAAGTAAAAAAAAAATATATATATTAAAAATATATATATACATGGGGGACCAGGCTTGTGTTGTTAGTGACATGTGATATGTTGTTGTTGTGTTTAGTGCGAAACGATGACACGGGGAAATGATGGCTTTTCATCTTTCCAATGTATTATAGGATACTGTATGATGTAATAACAGTTTTAAGGAAGCTTTTCTTTCACTTAAGGACCATGTAATTAGACTAATTAGAGCAAAATAAAAGTGAGCATCTTATTCTTCAGTCCGAGTTCAGCGGTCGCATACTGTACCTGGACACATCACGTTTGATTGACTCTGCCTTGTCTGCATGAGCTTTGAAAGACCCTACTCGAGTACATTTTGAATTCCGGACTTTTACTTGTAACAGAGTACTTCTACATTGCAGTATTGATACTTTTACTTAAGTAAAACATTTGAGTACTTTTCCCACCACTATGTATATGCCATACAGCAGTGGCCCCTCACCGTTGTGGCTGGTCCGGCCCCATCCAGTGATCACACACTGGCCAGCAGGGAAGGCTGGCCAGTGTGTGAAATCGGCACACACGGGGGACACATTTTTGGACATCTTGGCAGAGCTGGCCAGCTTGATCATCACCAGGTCGCCATGGAGGCTGGTGCTGTTGTAGTCAGGGTTCTTTCTGACCTATCAGAGAAATGACAGGCAGTTAGATATCGCCCATATCTAGATTAATGTATACTCTGTTGTAGGGCTGTGTAATTAACCGAAAATATATCAAAACCAACATTTTGAACCTCTAACCAACTTAATCTTGCTCATTTAGATTTAATGAATAATCGAGAAGCAGGTTTTTTTGTGACTTTTTTTGTTTTTTTGTTTATATACTGACGAATCGACCCGGAAAAAAAAGAATGGAATTTTTATAATCGACAGATTAACCACTTGACCCCTGTACTATACGTCCCTGTACAATGCTAGCGTGCAAAAAATAGTGAAAATAGCCGATCTACATGCTCACAACACGTTGCAATGCAACATGTTGTGAGCTTGTAGATCAGCGCTATTTTCACAATTTAAACCGATAGTAATCGAGGCAAGAGTTTGAAATATTTGTGATTGATTTGAAGTAATTTCACCGAGCCCTACTTTGTTGTACGACGGTGTCATGTAGCTCACTGAAAATAGCCGATCTGCAATCTCACAACACAGTTATGATGAGAAAATACATGTTTCCATTTGGGGTTTTGCCATTCAGACTTGATCAAACCAACCTGATTCCAATCTAGACAGGCCAAAAATCGGATTTGGGCTGCTAGCCTTAATGATCTAACTAATACCTAGCCCATTGTGTTCATTGATGTCTTCCTACCCGTTCAACCATTATGGTCTGGATGTCCTCAGTGGGGTCGTTGAGGTCGTGTGCCCCCAGGACCACAAAGTCACCAGGTCTGAAGAAAGAAACAGATACATCTGATTAATTAACTTTAATTCCATTCAATGGTTTGTGAGTGTCTAAGATATCAATATTAACCGTTGCTGTTCATTGTATGACGAATAGCGAAAATAGCCAATCTACAAGTTAACAACTTTTTGCTATTTGTTAGAATTTTTATAGAAAAGAATTTCATAGAAATTGTTTTTCATTTTTTTGCCAATAATCGCATCCCAAAATAGGGACACCAGGTTCAAAGGGATTAACTGACACTCCATATTTAGCGAGTGATAGATACGTTTTCTACTACCTGACATCGCAGGAGGCAGCAGTTATAACCACGTTCTCGCTGATCAGGGCACCACCGCAGAAATGTAGCCCATTGCGCTGAAAGATAAATGGTGCAGTGTGAAAGACAGGCAGGCCTTAAGACCCATTTATACTTTGTTGTACGACAGTGTCGCATGCCAAAATAGCCGATCTACAAGCTCATAACTCGGTTTGTCAATCGGCTATCAGCCGCCCTCCAGAATTAGATGTTTATTATTTGTAATATGCATGACAGTCTTAACGTTCTAAGTGTAAACAAGGTGGTGTTTCCTAAATAAGAGAACTGAGCAAAATGTTCTAATTTAGGGTCTATTTGAAAGCAAAAAAATATATGTATAATTGTCCTGATGTCCACTAGAGTCAACTATAGTGGACTCAGGTGAGTGGTGGGGGTGCGCCAGAGCCATGTATCCAAACATAGAGCAACATATTTGGGTAGTGGTGGATGAGAAGATCCAAACAAATAATCACTACAGAGGACAAAAACCTCCAGCCATTCACACAACCGCAGCAGAGACAACCATGTATGCATGCATCTGCTTATTTGGAGCATGTAGTGGTGTAGTGTCTTGCTCAAGGACACTTCCACACAAAGCCAGGAGGAGCTGGGTGTTGAACTGTAAAACCAATTCCGATTCCAAGACGGCCACTGTACCACGTCTGCCGTGTTGTACAGCATATTGTATATTTACCTGCAGAGACACCTGCCAGGGCCAAGAGTGGGGTACAGCGTCAGCTGCACCGTAGGGAAAGTACCCAGTGACAACTGAAGGAGAAGGGACATAGGATCATACAGTACATCAAACACTTTTCAGTTTGGCTTTATTTCACCAGGATAGTTCAAAATGAAAACAATTAAATAGCATACTGTACATACAGCATCAATAATATGACATTCTATGCATTCAAGGTGTATCCAAGGCACTCTTTTAGTTTATAGGCTGCTTTATAGGCTCTTTAAAGCCTCCACATTTGCCACTGTAAAGTGATTAGATTAGATGCTGTTTTCAGCACATTTCAGTATCTTGTTGTTGATAGATGGAATGTCTAAAGTAACACAATTGCAGAGTTCTTACCTTTTAGCAGAATGTGTATCATATACAAGGACACCAGCTTGTAGCGTCCCATGGTTTCCTCAAGTAGATTCTGATGAACGCACAACAGAACATGAGATAAAAAAGTTCAGCCAAACTGCAGCTGAAAGTTTGATGGAATGTGTCGAGGAATTAATAATACAGCAATATAAGTAACAGCCCAACACTGGTTTTGATAACATTAATGTATAATTTCACCAGTTGCTCACTAGCTGGGAGGGAGGTGTTCCTGTGCAATCGTATAATATAGCCCAGGTATACAGTATATCTGACTTGTTTCAGCTTTGTTATTCAATCTCTCATATGCACACATAATAGTGTACACACAAACACACACACACACACACACACACACACACACACACACACACACACACACACACACACACACACACAACACACACACACACGCACGCGCGCGCGCGCGCGCGCGCAAGACCAAGCCTGTGAGTCATCTTGGGTCAAAAGAAACATTAAAATGTTTCAATATAGGGTACATTATATGACAGAAAAGCGTTCAAGGCGGTATGGCTTAAACAAAGGCAAAGTAATTAGATTACATTTAAAACAATCAGGCCCACAATTAAACTAGACTTGAAGGGGAGTTCTGCCACGCCTCGGCCAAGTGAAGCCCGGTCCCAACTAGACTAGTTTGTGACAGGGCTCAGTAGCAGGGAACAGACGACAACAGATATCTGGATCAAAGTTGTTTTTTAGTTCCAAGAAACATCCATTACGCTGCTTGTCATGCTTTACTTGCAGTCGTAAGATTGATAGCCACTTGGAAATAATGTTATAGAGGATAATATGAAAAGCTGTGGATGGCTAATTTAACCTGTGTCCATTGGTCACACCCATGCAGCTCTTCATTTTGACTCAGGCCAGGTATGACTGCTTAAATCAGCCATCACCCATCCTATACAGCTTAAATAATGTATTATTTGGCCTGCAAGAGCTACTTTTAACATTGGTCTGTGCCAGTTTTTTTCTCAAAAAGGGAATAAAAAAGTAACGCTAGTGATCAGGCTCCAGAGTAACTTTGGCGCTGACCGCAAACCATATAAACACAATCCAAACAGACTTCTCTATAAAAGCACTAGATGTCTCTATAAATAGCAACAGGTGATATACATTTAAGACCAGATAGTTGTAATTAAGTAGGTAGGCTACTCACCTCCTGTTAAGATTGTGTTTGGATGCGAGCGGTCTGGAGTCCGTCATCGGTGTGGCGTCTGCGTCTTGTGACTAGAATGTTTGAAGAAGTGAGCTACTATGTGTCGAAGTGTCCCCGAGCAAGACATTTAACCCTTAACTGCTCACTGGGTGCGTTTTAATGGCATCCACTGCTCCTAATAGTTAGTATGGGTAAAGGCAGAGGACAAATTCTATGTTCTGGACTGTATGTGCAAAATGTACTGTTGCAAATACTCCAACAACAACAACAACAACAACAATGGGATTCCAATTTGGGGTTGATAAGGTGTTGTGTTGATGATATATGGCGTTTTTTGAAAGTAAAAATTCAAGCGCTCCGTTGTTTACTGAATATTAGAGAGTTTTATTTAAAAGAGGAAAAGATAATGCATGCATTCAGGATGAACCAATCTGTATCATTCAGTGCAAATGGCAAGTCAAGAGAACATGCATATTCTCTTACGTATACATACACATATACGACATATAAGACTGTATATGTGTATATTATTGAGAAAGTTTGTAATTGAGCTCATTAGCCTCCCCTCGTACCCACCCAAAAGAGTGATTTCAACATCCTGTTAACCCATTAAAGCCGGGAAAGCATCTGTGTCATTTTTTATTTTAGCTATACTATGTCATCATACGAAAACTCTTAGGATTTAGAACATTGGTTTAGAACAGTTCCGCATATTTAAATATTGTTAAAATAGCAGATCTACAAGCTGCGAGCCGTTGTAAAAAAAAAAAAATCTCTTTCTTATAATAGTTGACAATTTGGCCAATGTTTGACCAGCTGTTATAGTTAAAAAGCTCTTAAATTGTCATTTCACTGTTATCTGGGGACTGGGGACAACATCCCCCCCCCCCCCCCCGACCCACAGGCTGAGAGCCACTGGTTTAGATATTGTATAATAAGCAACAATAATCTCTCCACTGTGCATGTTCAAAGACGGGAGCATTCTGTTCTTAGTTAAGGAGTTTCGACTCCCACCCCCTCCTCACACTGCCTGCTGAAGGCATAATGACCTCACCTGTACTCTCTTATTTTTCACACCCTAACAATCCCCGTGTTTGTGCATTCAATCTGTGAAATCGCTCAACAAAGTAGGCAAAAGAAAAACGCCTTCATTCCCATCTCCCAGTGGATCACATTTAACTCTAATGAGCTCTTAAGCAAGGGTAAATATATAATGAACATTTACTGAAGCCTTGAGAATGTAATAGCATATACTATTACCATAATAATAAAGTGCTGAACAGGAATGTTCATGGTAGAACATTTAACAAAAACGTATCCATCCATGATACATATTGCTGTCGAGCGAAATCGTGTATAGTAAAAGTATAGTCGATCTACAAGTTAAAGAGCCAATCTACAAGCTCTCAACGCCTCGCATCTTGAGGCGTTGTGAGCTTGTAGACCTGCTATTTTCAATACTTTTGTGTGACACTCTTGTATGATGAAGTAGGACATTAATTTACGGGAAAACACTTGAAACATGGACATACGTGGTTTCTGCCCGACAGCAACGATAAACTGTAAATTAAATGTAAATTCTCCTTCTTCCCATGCCGGTAAGGTTCAAGACTGTGCTTTGTTGTTACATCTTGTGTACAGGTACATAAGAGTGAAACTTATTGTTGTTCGGCTTCTTTCAGACAATGCAGCAGCATATCTAATAATGATACTACTAGTAATAATACAACCGTAAAAAAGAAAGAGAGAGAGTGCAAAAAATAGCAAAAAAAGAGAACATCAGCGTATGTACATATGCACATGATCTTGGTATATTATATTATACACCAACAGCATTTTGTTAGTAGCTGCCACATTACTTTATTTAAACAACTTCACAGTGTCTTCGAACAGTTCAAGCATATTAAAGTGCAAGAAAGGGACAGGAGAGGAGAGAGGCTGCATCGTGATAAGCAGTCTGGTTAATAGAACACAGATCTGGAGAGTCTCAGTGATGTTGCTCGGTAGGTTTTCAATGTAATCTGTCCCAGCACCCACGGGTGGTCTTTTTATATGGGTCCCAGTGAAATTCTATAGGCATCAGTGGTCACGTCTTTGCCACCCACATGTTTTTTTTCTGCAATGACAATTCAGATGGCGTGTGCTTTCAAGCAATTCTGTGCAGCGATTCTTTCGTCATAATAAGAAGCTTTGTTGATATGATTTTCATCATACTTTCCTCCGTGCCTGCATGGCTAATTTCCTCGTGTTGGCAAAGCAGCTAAAGGTGATGGACCTGGCTTGGCTGTGACAAACCTGATGAGTTGCCGAACGAGCAGTTAGCAGGAACAGGACCACGACAGCACTGCACACAGGCCTTTGCAGAAAGGGCTTATTATATTCCACAATGAGAAGGAAAAAAATGCAGTGGAACTGACCATTAAATTATAGCACTCCAACCAGTCAGGTAGGCTAATGGAATTTATAATCACAGACCTGTTGACCTGAGAAATTCTTGTATAATTATATTGTAACATTGGTCTCGGTGAGTGACCTTATAGACAGGGGTATGAAGAGTTCTAAAATATCCCGCTGCGGTGCCTCATGAAGAAATACTGTTACTTTGCTTAGAAAGTAGCTCATAGTAGAAAAATTAGTTTCGTTGAAAACGAATCAGGTAAAAGTTAAAAATGGTCACGACATGTGAAAGGGGCAATTGTGTCTTTTTAAATTTTGTAGTCTGAAAAAAATAGGTTAGTTTGAAGGTTATGGCTAGTAATAACGTGATAACGTGAACGAAAAATTCTGGCTGCTGTGAAAAGCGGTCCATGTGGCAACCTGACCGTAACCATTTAAATATGAATACTTACCAACTAACCCCTCTCAAGTTAAGTGATGCAATTTTTTCTCCAAGCATTCTCCAACATTTTGCCTTAACCACATGAACCCTCTCATTCCTATTCTGGGCATGTCAGGTTATAGGCAAACGTTCTGCGAAAATAGCCGATCTACAAGTTGCGACTGATTGTGTAATTGTAGATGGGCTATTTGTCCTGCTGTACATGATGAAGCTAATGAATTACAATAACTGATTGATTGTTTGATGTACTTTATTTAGTAAGACATGAGAACAACAGTACATGGAAGTACAAATTCACAATAAGGTCTACTAAACTGGAAGACTCATAAAGCACTAAGCTTGTTTAAAATGAGATCCCCATGCACACAAATCATGATGTAACAAGAGTACTTAATTTCTTAATGGGGATCCTCCCATGCCACTGCTTTGGATATTCCAGTCATTCATTTTTATGGCCATTCATTTTCCCTGCTTCTGATCAGACTGAATTAAATTAATTTCCTTTATTTCCTTTTGGGAAATGTAGGCTGTCTGATTTGTTTGATATTGATAATATCACAATTTAATTTAAAATCTGTGTTGGCCACATTTATCCTGGCGTCCCTATTTTGGGCATATTTTCAAAATGTTTAAACATTTTTAAACATTTCCTTTATCAACACTAATAGCAAAAATAGCAGATCCATAATCTCTGATGCAACACGTTTTGAGCTTGTAGATCGGCTACAGGATTTTCACTATTTGTTATAGGAAGAAGCATAGGGCTTTGTATTGGTGAGTTAAGAAAAATAACGGCTCCCCCTCTTTTTTTCTTCTACAAATCGAACCCTGCTCTTAATAAGCTACTCTCCACCCCTGCCTATAGATATACAGTAGCAGTAAAAGAGTTGGAACCCGTAATGGGGAGTAATGCGTTTGGCTGTTTAAACCATGCTTTTGTCTTCCTCAGCACCTTACTCTCACTGCATAACATCGTCGCTGTTCGGTGGAAACCTTGTACAGTATATCCAAGTAGTTATTATTTTGTGAAATAAAATAAAAAGACTGGCATATAGATCAGCTATCTTTACTACTTTTGTGTGACATTAGTATGACGAAGTAGGGCATTCATTTACTTTTTTTTTAATAAAAAGTTAAAATATGGACATACAAGGTTTCTGACGAACAGCAATGATGATATGTTATCAGGGCCTATAATTGCCTGCTCACTGCTCTGGGTGTCTGCATACCTGCATATCAGATCAGACTGTGGTTTTGGGAGAGTAACTGCATAGCTGGTGTGAATCCAGTCTAGCGAGGCTTTCTAAAGACACAAAAGGCCCTGAGGTGGATATTTTCTTCCCGACTATAAATCTCTAACTCGGTGGGTTTAAAGGACGTCAATGGAGGCCTGCTCTCCATGATCTATAAATGCATCGACCGTTCTCCCATTTAGATAGAGATCCAGAGCTGAGGTTTCCTGATCACTGATGCTGCAGGATCGAGGCTAAATCGACGCCCCCCACCGGATGGATTTTAGACTGGCTGGCTGCCATTGTTAAGTGGAGATCTAATATAAGGCTCTCTGTCACTTGCGTACTGCAGAGGGAAGCTTTGCCTCTGCAAGATTTAGCTTCCGGCACGCACGCACGCACGCACGCACGCACGCACGCACGCACGCACGCACGCACGCACGCACGCACGCACTCATGCACACACTCGTTTGTATTACTATACTTTCAAGGACAAAAACCTTTTAGGCTGCAAGGCGCTGTGAGCGTGTAGATCTGCTGTTTCGGTGCACAACACTGACATACAACTCAGTATTAATCAAGCAAAACTCTAACCCCTAACCCCAAAACGTATCCTCTAAATGCCTAATCCTAACCTTAACCCTATCTTAATATTTTCCTAATTGTAAATCTAGCTCTAAAAAACTTTTTTTTTAAATATAAAACAAACCATTTATCCTCCTTCAATGTTTATTTGTCAAACTCTATACTTGTGGGGACATTTGGCTCTCACAAGTACAGTAAGACAAGTACACACACACACGCACGCACGCATGCACGCACGCACGCACACACACAGATTGTGTGACCGGTTGGAATCACTGCAGTTTAAATCAATACCAGCAGTGGAAAAAAAGGCAGCGGCCATCTCTCCAACTGCTGTTCTCTCCGTTTGTTGTGAGGGAATGGGGGATGTCTAATTCTTTCTTTGTGTTTGTGTCCATCCATCTACCTCTGTGTTTGTGTGAGTCAGCCTGACGTTCCCTTTTCTGCTCTCTGTCTCTATCTTGTTCAGACCGCTCACCCCTCCCTCCCACTCCTCCCTTTCTCTTTTTCCGTCCTCCCGTACAATACATCTCTCTCACAATATCTCCCTTTCAACGGCAGTATATATATATATATATATTTCTCTACAGTGGCCTCGCTCGCCGCCTCTAGTAATGGGAAATGTGTCGCGTTGCCACAGCAGTGAATGGTGAATCCAACCAATTAGCGAAGGACACTAACTTAACAAGTAACTTTTGTTATGCTGAGGCGTGTTCAAATGCAAAGAAAGAAATAAAGAAGGTTTCATTTTCAAGGGAAGACTCACAAGCAATTGTGCTGGGACTCGTCAAGGACTTTCACATGAGTGGGCACAGTATTTCCCCCCCCATTCTTTCTTTCTTATCAAAAGAGAACTCGGTGTAGTCTAGACAGTAAGAATCTTGGGTCTCTCAGCAGATTTGCCACAAACTTTATAGCTGTCCTGTCAAGCGCCAATAAAGACAAAGTGCACAGGGCAGGGGCGTGTTTCACATAAAAGAAGTAAAGCGTGGTGTTAAATTGAGGTCTGGGTTGATGTAAACGGTGTATTGACACAGTGAGTGGGCTGTATATGGAGTCAACTCAGGACATCGCACATGCTCCACATGTTTCCATTCCTTTTTAAGGAGGTGGGCGTTTTTGGCATTGTTTGAGATGAGAGGCTTAGCCCCTGTAGGGGCTTCTGGGGGTGGAAAATCCTTTTCTGAATTTCAATGCGTTGAAATACATAAATCTGAAGCACTCTAGGAGTAACTAAAAGAGATAATCATGCCTAAATTTTATGGGGAAAAAATGGTATTTTGTGGTAAGTGGGGTTAAATGGAATTCCATATTATTCATTTGATACCAGATGGGTGTAACAAGGGTGCAAATTGAGTCCTAGACAATTCTGGAGAGCATAATCCCCTGCCAATATATCAAGCTTGCCCATTTGGTGGTGCAGGTGGTGTGTAGAAGACTATATTTAAAAGTTCTTAAATAGTGGTGGTAGTTATTCAGAAGATTCAGAAGAGAATAAATAAATAAAATAATCACCCTTTTTTTTTGCTTTAAATGTGTGTTTGCATATCAGGATGTCATAAGATGTCATGTCTGTTTAACAGCTACAGTATAACCATACATCTTCTAGTGCCTTCAACTTCCTGACTGGCAACACCAAATCTTTACCAAGCCTTGTGGTCTCAGTTCCAGGAGTGAGTTTTATACTACTAGACCTACTCAGCTATACCCTCTTAGCCACTGTTTCCCAAACTGTGGGTCGGGACCCATTTGTGGGTCGCGGACACATTTTTATGGGTCGCGGATAGAATTTCCTACATTTTGTCCAAAAAATCCCCCCTCCCAAAACGCCCCCCCCCACCCCCCCCCCCCCCAAGAATTTTTCATGAATTAAAAACAAATTCTATTTTTTTTAAATACTTTCATAGATGAATAAAAACAATTCCATAATTCCATAAATTAGAAGAAACAACTAATAAGAAGTGATAAGAATAGCAGATCTACAAGCTTGGGGACCACTGCTCTGAGCAATACAACTGTAATACATTTACAGCTATCTGAATGCAAACAGTGATCTCTCTCTCAAAAATAACCGGATCAAACGCATGATGTTGCAGGCATAACATACTACTCTATTTTAATTCTTCCTTGGCTTATAGTCTGTCTTGTCACTTGGTTTGTTGATCTGACTTGTTGTTTGTTCATGCGGTTACTGTAGCATATGCGGGTTTATGTCTTTCGACATCCGTGGCTTTTTCACATCCCAGTTCTCACCATATTCCTGTCAATCAATGACACCAGTAAGTTTGCCAGAGTGAACAGCAGACTGGATTCACGTTGGGAGCAACACACACACACACACACACACACACACACACACACACACACACACACACACACACACACACACACACACACACACACACACACACACACACACACACACACACACACACACACACACACACACACACACACACACACACACACACACACACACACATATATAAAATCAAGGCACTTGAAGTTGTTGGTTTCCTTACCTATACAACACTTTATCAGGCTTGTGTTTGCCCAGGGGTCTGGGGTCATGGGAGATTCCCTAAGAGTGTACAGTAGCTGTACATAACCGATCCCAGAGTACATAAATATGCACCAATGGCAGCTGTCTCTGGAGATATGGGATGGGAACCGTGTGAGGTCCGATGGAAGGTCTGCACCGCCAGGTTGTGGAACAGATTAGTCGGCATGAATGATAATATACTAACAAAGAAAGTGTTTAACTGCATGGGACAAACAACAGAATGGACCTTGGATAGAGGACATTCGCGATATGTTCTGTGAATATGGAGTTGAAGATGTGTTCCTCAGATCAGAAAAAGTGAATATTGTAACTCTAAAGGAGGTGCTTTTTGATAAGATCAAACATACTTTGGCAGAAGAGATCTGGAGTAAACCAAAATCATTTTGTTTTGTATTGTCCTTTTTATTGGAGGGTCGGAGAAGAGTTGTTTAATAATATTAACTATGCTGATATGTTGGATATCAATGACTCACAACTTACAGTATTAACTGTTTATTTGAAAAATATATATTTAAACTGGCAAACTACTTGGAGAAAGCCTGGGACTTGAGGAAAAAAGTATTGTATAGCCAGTAGGGGATATGTAACTTATGTTACGTTTTGTTTTGTTCTGTCAGTATCTACAGTATGTTGATCAGCAATATCGGTAACCGGTGTATTAAAAAATGACTTCTGAATAAATATTGTAACTATGTCTAAAAAGGTGTCATATAATCCCATGAGGGATGGACCACAAGGTGGCATAACACTTCAAATCATTCATTCATTCACACACACCCCACAGGGGCTGAAGGAGAATAACTGGCAGATTGTATGAGACTTAGAGGAAAGAAAGACTTGTCTGATGGGTGAGGTAGTGTGCGTGCGTGCGTGTGTGTGTGCGTGTAAGGGTGTGTGTCGGCCTATGGTTGATTCTTTAAGTCCTGCAACAGACCTCCCCCTCTCATCTTTCTCTCTCTCTCTCTCTCTCTTTTCTCTCTCTCTCTCTCTTTGACTCTGCAATCTACATAAGGTATTTCAACATGTTGATGCCGAAAAATGTTTTTTGAATTATTCGATGAACTAAAGTAAACAAACAGTGACAACAACCGTACTGAGCTTTGCTTATCCCATTGGTTCTCAAAGTGGGGTCCGGGGACCCCCAGGGGTCCTTGGGGGGGTTCCAGGGGGTCCCCAGCAAAAGTAGTTAACGTAGCATCACAATCATTTTAACCATTTTATCCATTTATACGTTGGCTATTCAAACATAGCAGGTCTACAAGCTCGCGGTGCAAGCTTGTACATCTGCTATTTTTGAAGATTTTTGAAAAATATTGAAAAAGTTTGGAAACTTTTGAGTAATTTAGCATATTTCTCTTACATAATATAATAATACTGGGTGTCCCTGGCACAAAACATTTTCAGATGGGGGTCCGCGGCCAAATAGCCTACATATCAATTTGGGGGTCCTTGGCACAAAAAAGTTTGCCAACTGCTGGTTTATCCCATCCCATCATTCAGTGGTTGTGTTGTGCCAGCACACTCAAATGTAACCAATATGTTTTGTATTTGTACATTCTCGGAGTTGAATTAAAGGGAAACTTTGCAGATGGGCAAACTAAATCCTGCATTGTTCTGATGTGGGGTATATCAATTGAGTTATTAACACATTGTTGGCACGCTATGTTATTGATAATGCTCGTTTTGGATGAAAATCGACAGCGTTTGCTTTGGACATGAGTATTTTTAATGTGTACCGTACGTTTACTTCGCTAAGGACAGCTGACAGGGAGATTTACTCTCTTGCACCCCCCCAACCCCCACACACACACACTCTCACAGGATGAGCACATGATCAAACTGCATCAATAGACACCCTGAATCATGGGGGGGGGGTTATTGATTACTTGTGTCAGGCCTGAGTGAGAATGAAAGTGGGGTCAGGCATTCTATCAGTCGTGTGTGTGTGTGACTGTGTGTGTGTGTGTGTCTGTGTGTATAGTGCGTGTGCGTGCGCATGTGTGCTTGTATGAGGGCCAAATGTATATCAGACTTTGAGAAATATAGACATTGTCAGGACAATTTTCCTGGTCCTCACAAGAGAAATGGTTGTTTAAAAATATATTTTAAAAGTTAGACTTAATCAGGTCAGGAGTAAGATTACGTTTGATGTCCTCACAAGTATAGTAATACAAACGTGTGTCAAACAGAGAGAGAGAGTCCAGAGGGATCAGAGGTCAATTTGACCTGGAGATAACTTCCTGTGACCTTTGACCTCATGGCTGTGTCCAGGGATTGTTTTTTGTAGGGGTGGCCATAGCTGAATGGTTAGTGAGCCCGCCTAGGGAGCCAGAGGCCCTGGTTGCCCCAGGTTCGATTCCAGGCCAGGCCAGCATATGTGTCGATGAAATGAAATTTGTCCCTGAGCAAGACTCTTAACTCCTAATTGCTCACAGGTTCTCATTGGAAACAAGACCACAAGGACAGGTCATGAACGACCTGTTAAAAGGAATTATCCTTTGTCTCACAGAGTTCTCCTTGTGTTTTTATGGCATGGCGTGCGTCTAGGACAGTGGTTCTCAAAGTGGGGCCCCCGGGACCCAACAGGGGTCCTTGAAGAAATTCCAGGGGGTCCCCAGATGAATGTTAGTTAGTCAGGAACCAAATTAAACAAATGGACATATCTGTAACTCTAGAGAATAACTGATCTAGGCAGCTTGAGCCATCTATACAGTAAGAGTGTTTGTCCCTATGTGTGTATGTACAGTAGGTACTACTGCACTGTATGTCCCAAAAATCTTTGTGTGACTGTCCGTGGCTAAAATCACAAACCAGCATCAGATTTCTTGTGCATGCTGTCAGCATGCACAAGGCCAAGGAAGTAAATCCCACAATACTTTTCACATTATTGTGAAATATTTCACAATATGAGTCACTATGACTCAGATATACCGATATGCCCATATATGGACATGCCAATATATGGGCATATACTGATGACATCATGGATCTCCATATATGAGCAGCTAAGGAATGCTTGTCGCCGAAACACGTCTTGTACTGTATGCTGCCCATGCCTTAATGAATTAAAAGTACCAGAACGGAGTGCTGGCTATTTTCTTATAAAAAGGACAATGACTGACAGATACAGATCTCTTCATATATGGGCATAAAAGGGACACAGGTAGACAGACGGATACAGATATCTACATATATGGGCATAAAAGTGACACAGACAGACGGGTACAACGGGTACTCTGACAAGGCCTCCGTCACTATGACTCAGACATATCGGTCGGATCGATGGACTAGTTATTTGGTTTAGTAGAAGTTGATTGATAACAGGTCTTGTTCACAAGCTTGTGTAGAATTTTCCATTCCAAAACACAGAAGAGCACTCTTCATTGCTGCCTCCATTGGACACTGCTGCCGATCGGGAGCGCACTTGCGTGTGGAATTCTGCACAGGCTGTTAAACAGTTAAACAGTATACTGTATAATGTATACTGTATACTGTATACTGTATACTGTATACTCTATAGTATATACTGACATCTGTAGAAACGGGTAAATACCTACAAAATGGCTTTGGAAGAGCTTTTTCCCTGCGGCTGTCAGAGCCATGTATACCTGGGTTGTCTTAATATGCAAAGATGTGTATAGGAAGTATACTCGACGCACATGCATGCCATGCCTTTTTATTCATTTGTGTGAGAACAAGAGATACAAGAAGTTTACGCACGCACGCACGCACGCACGCACGCACAAACACATACGCACTCTCTCTCTCTCTCTCTCTCTCATTTTTACCTCTCTCAGATGCCCACTCACACAGAGTGGTTTAATTAATTCTCGGGACAGACCTCTCCACTCCTTGAGCAGAGAGGCGGAATTAGCAGTGAGTTGAAGAATGAACGAACGCAGGCGCTTGCATAACCAAGAGCTACACCTTCAAAGAGAGAGAGAGAGTTAGTGGCTTCAGGCTAACAGAGACACCATAGAGATATATGCTCTCTACTTCTGCAGGAATGTAATTGGTCTACTGAGTATTTCAATGCTCTTTGCACTGTAATTCTGTCTGACACTGGACTCTTCTCACCTACTCTATCACACACACATGCACACACGTACACACACACACACACACACACACACACACACACACACACACACACACACACACACACACACACACACACACACACACACACACACACACACACACTCTCTATTATGCATTAGGCACTTTATGCCCAGAGGCATCATGGGAGATCCGACGTCTCTGGGGAGGGAGGAGCTGAATTCAATATGAACTGTAGCCAGCTTATGGAAAGGCTAGCTTGAATTGTGTGTGCGCTTTTATGTGTACTGTATAAAATGTGTACATGTGTGCAGCTTGTGTGTATCATGTGCAGGCATACAGGCATATACATTGTGTGTGTGTGTGTGTGTGTGTGTGTGTGTGTGTGTGTGTGTGTGTGTGTGTGTGTGTGTGTGTGTGTGTGTGTGTGTGTGTGTGTGTGTGTGTGTGTGTGTGTGTGTGTGTGTGTGTGTGTGTGTGTGTGTGCGCGTGCGCTTGTACGCGTCCACACGTGTGTGTGTGTGTGTGCAGCTTGTGTGTATCATGTGCAGGCATATATAAATTGTGTGAGTGAGTGCAGGGGAATAGTAAAAATGCATGGTTGACATACAGTATGAGCACATTGTATAGTGGTGATGCTGTAAATGGTGCGTTTATTACATTCACCCATTCACACGCACATTCACACACTGACGGTGGAGGAAACCATGCAAGGCACCAACCTGCTCATCAGGAGCAGTTAGTGTCTTGCTCAAGGACACTTCGACACTAACTCTGTGGGAGCCCGGGATTAGATTAGATAGATGTCTTTATTATCCACAAGGGATCGAACTGGGAACCCCGCTCTACATCCTGAGCTGTGGCCCTATAGGTCATGTTAGTTAGTTAGTTAGTGACCTGCTGTGAGTTATATATTCCTGTAGTGTCGGCCAAAAGCGGAAATAAAGCAACAACACTTCCTGTCTCCCCTGTCTGGCCCGGTGGTGCAAACACCTATGAAATCTCCCCACATATTGCTGGTTCCCTTTTTGATTTCCTCTTGAGTTATTGCCATTCTTGTACTTGTGGTAACATTTCATTAATTTGTGTCAACTTCCAACAGTTTGCCAGAATGAGCGTATAGCGACACGCTGTGAGCTTGTAGATTGACTATTTTTGGCGAAAGAGATGTCTTGTACTTGATAGAACATGTGATGCGCTATATACAGTATACAGGATGTTTAGAACATTAACATCATATACAGGTGTGTACATGTTATTTGAGCGGACTCTGTCTTTTCTGTGTTTCGCCCAGGTCGATGTGGTTTTGAGGTTAGGTTTAGGCATAGTTTTTGTGATGTTAGGGTTAAGGTTAGGGTTAGGCATAGTTTTTGTGAAATTAGGGTTTAGGCGCCACCTGGGCGACACACCAAAGGAAGAGGGAGTCCCGTTGGAGACGAGATACTGTAGGTGCACTGTCAGACTTGTATCCATATTTTTGTTTGTTTCTGATCTGGAGGAGCATTTATGACAATGGCCCTTTATATGAACACTTTTATCTGTAATATTGCCACACTAAACACCAGACCAACTCAACTCAAAGGGGGAAATGGGCAAGGGTGTGTGAACAGCAGCTATCACACTGTCTCAGCAGTGTTGCCATGTCTTATTATAAGCAACTTGTTTTTTAGTTTAGTCGCTTGTAAATATTGGGCATGCTTCCTAATGTTGTTTTCAACCATTGGTTTAACCCATTCAATCAGGGAAAGCATCTGTGTTATTTTAGCTATATATATATATAGCACATTGGTTCTCAAAGTGGGGTCCGGGGACCCCCAGGGGTATATATATCTTTAAATGAACATTTTAACACAAATCTTTGCTTCTGGAGGTCCCTGGAACAAAATATTTTAAGATTGGGGGTCTGTGGCCAAATACATATAATGTTGGGGGTCCTTGGCGTGAAAAAAGTTTGAGCACCACTGATTTAGCAACATAAGTTTTTCAGAAACCTTTTAGGATTTAGAAGACTTGGACTTTAAAAGAATTGGCCTCAGGTCTTAATGGGTTAAGAACCCCCAAATGAATATGTATTTGGCCGGAATGTCCACAGACCCCGATCTGAAAATATTTTGTATCAAGGAGGAACCACATTTGTGTTGTTAAAATGTTTAATTTTTTTTCCCATTTTCAAATAGCCGATGTGTACGGGATTATAGTGATTTGCCGGGGACCTACTGTATGTGTGATCATGTGGCGTAGTCTCTTCTTTTGGACTTGTTTTCGTAGACCTGGTTTCTTGTTTTCTCTTGCAAAATCTGCCAACACTGTGTGTCCGCGTTGATATGACAAATACACACATTCTAAAACGCATGCACATAAAGCCCTCAAGCCTCAACACAATAACCCCAGTGAACACGTACCCGCGGAGAAGATGAGCACAATGTGTGAAGTTGATAATTGGTGGTTTTCCATTGCATGTTATCACCTCAACTCGCCTCACTTTACTCTGTTTCCTTGCAGATAGGGTGAGTGCTAAACAGTGCTGAAGTTCAAGTTAATGCTAACACTTGCTATGCATCCCATGTCTATGATGCATTATGAACAAGTATTATAATTGTCTCTATAATCAACAAATTACCACTTATAGTGACTTATTCAGTGTTATACGCATTTGACAATGCATTTGTACTTGACCTAATAAGTCATTACAAAATGCTTTATAATGTGTTGTGGTTTTTAACTATAATTATTCAATGATGCTAGTGACGATTCTCTATGACCAGTAAGTGGTCTGTAGTGGTTTCACCTTTTGGTATTGTGATACAAAGTACCAAAAACGTACCAGTTACTTTTGCCTAACGTCCAACCAAAAAATGCTAGTATTTTATTCCATGTAGTAGAATAAACACCTAATGATTCAGGTAGGAAGAGACAAAGCCTCACACACACGCACGCACCCACACACGCACACAAGCACGCGCAGAACATTGCCGCTTCTGTAGTGCCTGAGGTTAATTGAATAGGACATCGTCGTCTGCATTTTTGACTAATCTAGCAGCATTCTCCCTCCTCCACCTCCACCTCTCCTCCATTATCTAATCTCATGTTTTCTACTAATTCAATTCCAAACCCTGCTTGCTGGCTTTGTGTGCTTGAGAGTATAAGCACAGAGAACAATAGAGACAGACACAGGCCTGAACCCAGTTCTGGAACAGAACCGCAGCTCAGCAGAACTGAACAGAACATTGCTGATAAAGAATAATAGGGGCTATTTGCTGGGAAACGGCGTGCTTGCGTTTCCAGTGCAAAGTGTTTGTTTTCTTTAACCACTTGAACCCCAGCATCCATATTCTGGGGTAACATTTTGCCCCAAAAAATGGCAAGATCTACAAGCTCACAACCTCTACAAGTTGTGAGCTTGTAGATCTGCTATTTCTGTCGAAGAGATTTGTTGGAGACTGCAAAAGAAAGTGGTCCAAGTATAGTTGTAACTCGGGTCTGTGAGAACAGAGGGTTCAAGTGGTTAAAGGACCAGTCTGTAGAGATTTGTTTGTCCTGTTGGTGCAGGACAGGTAGTACCTGTAACACTCACCACCTGCAGTCGACATAAAATAAAAAATAAAACAGACCTTTGATTGTTCCGCAGCGACATAGGCAATTTGTTTCATTTAAAAAATAAATTGAAACGTTTTAATTTTAGAGTAGACAAGCAGGATGTTGGTACGAGCGTGCGTGCTGCAGTACGAGAGCATGTGTGTGTGAAATGACACCCCGCACCCAGAACAAGGTGTCGGTGAGTGTAGACAGCGTTTCTCCTTGTTCCCGTCTGGGCTGTCACAACAGCATGCACACATACACATGCACGCGCACGCACGCACGCACGCACGCACGCACGCACGCACGCACGCACGCACGCACGCACGCACGCACGCACGCACGCACGCACGCACGCACGCACACACACACACACACACACACACACACACACACACACACACACACCCCAGTGTTGCCATGTCTGCTTATTATAAGCAGACATGAGCTTTGGGCTTGTTCTTCTGTAAAGTTGCTCGTAGATTGTGTGCGGGTTGTGTTTTTTTGGGCTTATTTTTTAAGTGTAGTTGCTTATTTGGGCTTATTT
>NC_139960.1:22216839-22229339 GCF_963454915.1 Gymnoscopelus microlampas
TGTCCGTTTGTCCATGTTTTTCCTGTGCATGTGGAAAGTGTGTGTTTACAAGTGTGTATATAGTCATGTGTGTGTATGTATGTACAGTATGAACATGTTTGTGCGTGTGTGTGTGTGTGTGTGTGCGTGTGCGTGCGTGCGTGCGTGTGTTTTCTGCTCACAATTAGTGCGTGCCTGGCTGTCTTTCTGAGATCGTGTTTAGTGTGGTTTTATTTGCATGCTCAGCCTTTTTACAAAATGACACACTGCAATGTCTCAAGTGTTCATTTATCTCTTACAGGTCCATTTGTACACTCTGAGTTAAATTAACACCCAGGAATTTGAACTCGTCATGCTCTTTTAAGGTTTTATGACGATGATGATCAAGGCTTTGAGATTTGCAGCGTTTCCTGAACCCCAAAGAAGGACTTTTTTGTGATTTTCTCTGTTTGTTTTCTTCACAGCATGTGGAAGGGCCTGAATGTCAACTGCACAGATAGTTCAGGATACACGCCTCTACACCACGCGTCGCTCAACGGTCACAGGTAGGAATTGGAACACCTCTACACCACACCAAATACAAATAGCATATAGCAAAATAGAATCCAAAACGCACAAATGAAATACTAACATTCTGTGTGTGTGTGTGTGTGTGTGTGTGTGTGCGCGTGCGTGCGTGCGTGTGAGAGAATGAATACACACAATACACACCCTCACTCTCACCTGGGCCTGCTGATAAAGCCTTTCCACACTGTGGATTAGCATTAACCTCACCGTTAGCCCACTTTAGCGGAACTGAAGGATTAGCGGTGGGTTTTCGGGGCAATTATGTGGATTTCCTACTTTAGATCAACGGGAGGAAGGGAAAGGAGGGAGGGGAGGAGAAATGCAGCGTGACAGTATAGGACTTAAGCCAGCAACACGTGCTGGAACTTGTTTAAAGTGTTAGGTGGCAACGAAAGGCAGACAAGTGACCAGTGTTGCCATGTCTGCTTATTATAAGTGACTTTGGGCTTGTTTTTCTGTAAAGTAGCTTGTAAATATTGGTACAGCTTGTAAACATTGTTGCGTTTTTTTTTGGCTTGTTTTTAAAGTGTAGTTGCTTATTTCGGCTTGTTAAAATTCTTGTCCCCCCCCAAATAAATTAATGTCTTTTTAGTCCACGGACCCCCATCTGAATTTATAATTTGTGCCAGGGACCCCCGTACCAGATTTGAGTTGTTAAAATGTAAAAAAAAAATATTCCATACATTTAGCACTTTTTTTTCTCCAAGATTTCTTTGAAAATAGCAGATCTACAAGCTCACAACGTGTCGCATCCCGACGCGTTATGAGCTTGCAGATCGGCTATTTTCAAATAGCCGATCTATATAGGTTTAAAGTGCTCTTGGCCTAGGTTGCTTCTTTTGGGCTTGTTTTCATGAACCGTGAAAAATCTGTCAACACTGCAAGTGATAATTAAAATAGACTGGAGACAGAGGGTTTTACTATTCGGCTGAGGTTATTTGAAATAATTGGCAACACTTTATATGTGAAGGTGTGTACTGACATGACAGTCATAACCAAGACACCACACGTGTCATCAAAGTGAAGGAAGCATTAGGAATGTTGATGACTTAAGTGTCATTCGGTCAATTATGTACCTTTCAGTACAAATTTGACATGACAACAACTTGGCAATAGCCAGATGTTTGACTGTTGTCATTAAGTGCCATTTTGACAATTATGTTTCTTTCATTGAGTGTTTAACTGTTAAATGGCAGGTGTCAAATCATAACAATAGAGTTCATCACTGGTACTCGAGAGTCCTCTAGACTCTACAATCAGTACTGAACTCTACAATACTGGACTTCAGTTCTGACTCTAGAGACTATACTATCAAACTAATAATCAAGTAGTAGCTCAGATGTATTTGACCTTCTCAATGGGATCATGAGCGAGTCTACCCAGTTTTGGGCACGGAATGAGATTGAAAAGCTCAACAGCACTGTTTATTTAGAGTCTCTGTCACGCTCAGTCTCTTCCTGAGAGCCCCCTCTATCTCTCTCTCTCTCTCTCTCTCTCCCTCCCCTCTCTCTGGCATTCTGAATGCAAATGAGGTGGCTCACCTCACCACCTCAGAGAGAGGTGACAGTCTCTCATGACACTTCCCTGTGCTCCAGCTAGATTGAATGCTCAGCACAAACCTGGTACGCTGATTAGTCACTTCATCACTTTGTGGAGTGGGAGTTCTTCTATTAGAGTCCAAAGTGTATTAGCTAAACCTCCTCTGTTCTCGCTGAAGTCTCCAGTCCCCACCCCCGCGCCTGTGATTCTGTCTCTGAATGTCTGTCTGTCTGTTGGTGCTTTTCCACTAGACGGTATTGGCAATTCAGGTGCCAGTAGCAGTACAGCAGTGAGAAACACAGGGCAGATACAACAATTAGGTTTCAACTTCCCGAAATTCGCGGGACAGTCCCGAAATTGGACCCTCTGTCCCGCGTCCCACACAAGCAGAGCAATGTCCCGAAAATCAAAGATATGGAAAAAAAATAATAATATTTTTTTTTAAAGTAAAATCAGGCAAAAACTAGAAAAAGTGCTCCTCGGAGCACAGGTCTCCGCCAGGTCAGGTAGGTTATTGTGGGGCAGCAATGTTCGGAATTAACCAAACAGGATGTAATATGAAAAATGGGACGGAACCATCTTGATCACTTGACTATAGAGACAATGGGTACCGATGTGCATGATGTTTGAATTTGTAGGAGTAATATAAAAAGAAAAGTGTTGCAAAATCTGCCACCTGGTGGCGCTATAATAGGGCAATGTTAAAAGGGTGGCATTTGTTCTTCAATGTAGTGCGAATGTGCATGCAAAGTGTCAGCGCAATCGGACGCTGCATTCATGATTTGTGGCATTTTGTTCAAAACGGGCCACTCCTGCAAACTTTAGATGTCAATGTTAGTCAATCAGGATGGAATATGAAAAATGTAAAAGATCCATCGTGATCACATGACTATAGAGATCATGTGTACCGATTTGCGTGAAATTTGGATAAATTCTGAAGGCTTAGTATCAAAAAATGTGTTTTACATAAGTCGGCCTGGTGGCGCTATGAAAGGCAAATGTGAAAAATGCAGGGCAGATGTTTTTTCTTGGCCTCTACGGAGTGTGCGTGCTAAGTTTCATGCAGATCTGTGCAGTTATAGTTAAAAACACAAATCGGCCTTTTATAGCTCCACCATGAGGCTGATTTGAACATTTTCAAGTGGCATTTCTTCTTCGGCCTAGTGGGAATGTGCATGTGAAATCTCACGGAAATCGCAAGCTGCGTTCATGATTTGAGGCATTTTGTTGAAAACGGAGCAATCCTGCAAACTTTGAAAGCCAACCTTAGCCAATCAGGATGTTAAAGGAGGTAAAATCTGTAGGAGTACTGTCAAAAAATATGTTTTGCAAGAAGCGGCCTCCTGGTGGCGCTATAAAAGGCCCATTTGAAGAATTTGGGGCAGAGGTTCTGCTCTGGCATCCAGGGAGTGTGTGTTTCGCTGCAATCAAGCCAACGGTGCCAGACAATAGCTGTACACAAAATGACAGAATGACGGACACACGGACACACACACGGACGGACTGACAGGGGGTAAAACATACTCTCTCGCCATGCCTTTCGGCCTGGCGGAGACAATAAGAATTAAATAACATAACCCTAACCTAACATAACCCTAATCCTAACCCTAATCCTAACGCACCTTATGCACGCGCGATGTCCCGCGAAACGGGTTCATCTGTCCCTCAATGGGCCTGTTTGAAGGTGGTCACCCTAGGTACTAGAGATGCACCGATTGAAAAATCCTTGTCCGATACCGATTACCGTTTTTTTAAAAGTCTGATCTGCCGATACTGGTTTTTAATTTTGTACTTAATTTAAGTACTTAAAGGTATGGTAAGTGATATTTTTGGGTTAAAACAAAAAGTATTTTATTAAAAGGTTAAAGCACTATATTCTGATAGTAATCATTGCTATAGAGTGTTTGTTCAGTAACAGGAGTCTCCCCGTATCTCCAGCTCTTTAATAAACAGAAAATACATTTTCCGGTAGGTGTCAAAATCTCAGCCAATCAGGAGAAAGTACCCATTTTTAAGCTTCATTTTAATAGTGTTCCAGTTCCAATTTTGCCTGCTCATTTCTTAATGTCGTCACTTCCAATTTCACTTGTTTAATCTATATCCTGATTGAGTTCTCTATCCTGATTGGATAAAATTGGAAATGAAACTGAAACTGAAACGAAAATGCATTTTCTGTTTTATAAAGAGCTGGAGACAAACACTCTATAGCAATGAGTACTATCAGAATATAGAGCTATTTAACACTTATTTTAACCAAAGAAAATCACTTACCCTACCTTTAATTTTGTGTATTTGCCAATACAGAGTACCAATAAGATTAAACCAGGAAAAGAACACTTATGCCATATCATAATAGTACAATATCCAAAATCACAGACGATATCCAGTCTAATATCATTATGGCTATAATATTGATGCCCTATACAACGAAAGGCCTAAAGTGATTACAAAAAGAAGAAGATTTTTTAAAAGAATACTACTGTAGTCTATATACATTTTATTTTTATGTTTTATTTGTACCATTACTGTCATGGCTGTCACTGTTATAGAGCTGCATGATTATGGCAAATTATGGGTTTTTGGGTTATTTCATTTAAAAAAATATTTTTCAACAAACAAAATCTTATCTTACTGCAAAATAGTTTTCTTACTTTGACTAAAAGCAAAAATAGATAAATAAGGTTTTCCCATTCAGACACAGCAGGACATGTATGTATGCATTTAATTGTTTTCAAAGTGAGAAATGTACCTTATGTCACTAGTCATGGGACTTCAACAGGGGGTCCAGGACCCCTAGGGGTCCTCAGAGTTACTACAGGGGGTCCGCCAAATCTTTGTGTGATATGATATTTTTTACATTAACCACTAGCATCCGATTTCTGAGGAGGACTTAAGCCAAAAATAGCAGATCTACAAGCTCATGAGCTTGTAGATCTGCTATTTTTGGCAAAGAGGTATATAGGTGTAGAGGGGGGAAAGAGCAGACCAAGTAAAAAAAAAAAAAGTTGAATCTGCAGCACAATTTTATACAATATAGAGGGGGTCCCTGCTTTATCTCTCTCTCAGCTAGGAGGTCCTTGGCCTGAAAACGTTGAAGACCCCTGCTCTAGTCTAGTCTCTTGCCTTCTTTTCTTGTCTCTTCGTTTTTTGTTGGACTGTACACGTGAAATATAGTGTGTTTCCAGATATTTCGCCATTGTTCTTTAGCACAGAGGATCAGCTATGGTGACCGGCTATACTGAGACGGTCCTATACGCTTTGGAAAATGAAGTACCGGGTACCAAAAGCAAAGTGGAGTTGAGTTGAATTGAGCCAGTATACCATGCCGTTGAAATGATTGATATTGTCTGGTTGGCTGACTACACAGCTTGCTTACTTACTTACACTTAAACTCCAGCATCCGTATTGTGGGGGAAATAGCAGATATTTTCAACGAAGATATTCAATGTAGAGCGAAAACAGAAATGTCACTAGTATGCACCGGAGCCCTGAGGGACTCCGCTCAACCAAGTATAGGGTTTAAGTGGTAAAAGTGTACATGGTCCATCTTTTAATCACTCTCTGTCTCACTCTCTCTGCCTCTCTGCCTGTCTGTCTGCCTCCCGGCCTGTCTGTCTGTCTGTCTGTCTGTCTGTCTGTCTCTCAGAGAGGTGGTGTTGAAGCTGCTACAGTTCGAGGCGTCTACGAACGTGGCGGACAGTAAAGGATGCTTCCCGTTGCACCTAGCCGCCTGGCGGGGAGACGTGCACATCGTGCGGATCCTCATCCACCACGGCCCCTCCCACTGCCGCGTCAACCAACAGGTACGTAGACTAAAAGGTGAGGGTCCAGTGAGGGTCCATTAGGATTAGGTTATATTTGTACTGTGACAACTGACCCAAACCAATACACAGAGACAGTATTTCAAAAGCCAAATACAGGCATTTATTTGGGGATAATTGCACAGAGTTGGGAATGGCGAAGCAACCAAAACAAACATAAATTCTTCCCAATGCAGGGTTTTGTCCATGCACATTTCAGTGTTTCCAGTCAAGTCCTATGTTGCCTTTAATAGAAGAGAGGCACAATGTCAGTAGGGTATTTCACCATTACAGTTAAATGGAGGAAAGTTCTCGCTTACCGCCTGAGCACCCGTCCGTTCAACGAGGAGAGCCAGTGAACACTTAGGCAGAGTGAGTGCTTTTCTGTAGAGTGGCCTCACCTAGCTGTCCAGCGCAGGTGTCCACAGATCAGGCTGATTGAGGAGGTAGAGTGGAACCTACCTCCCCTCAGAGCCATTTAAGGAGCGTTGCGTCACTTCCGTTCACTTCATTGGGCCAGTCCGAGGAGCCGAATTGTGACAAAGCCCTGAACCGGAAGTTTATGGAATGCACTGGAGTCTATGAGTGTTTGTCAATATTTCGAGTTTACATGAACCACGTGGCCAGCGCTGTTTTCTGCCCCCGAGGTGACGCAACTCTCTAATACAAGGCTCTGCCTCTCCTCTATGACGTGTCCTAGACTCACACGGAGGCGCTGTCCTTGGTGCTGAACTCTGCCTCTGCCTCGTTAGGGTGCTTACCTGTCTGGCGGCCCAGCAAGACTCCACAGTACACTCTCCGAGTTACAAATGGATAGATTAACACTAGCCTGCAAGGTCCAGAATAATACATAAAATATAAACGGTCATGTTGATGCAGGACGGCAGAGCAGAAGGAGAGATCGGCGGGGTCACTCTAAACTAAGCACTGCCGAATTTAGGCCGGCAGCTCGAGGCGATTGATTGGATTTCGGCCACCCGTCCGTCGGAGAAGCGTGCCAAGCATGCCAAGGCCAGCGGCCTGTTTGTTTCTCGTGTGTAAAGACTGCGTGAACGGATTGACGCCTCCGCCATCTCTCTGATTAATGTTGGTCTTCATCGGCGGGGTTTCCATTCATCTGTTGTCTCTCAATGTGGCAGTGATCCATGGCTGCAGATTACTTGCAGTTATCAGTGATCTGTCTCTGACAGCAGGGGTGGGAGCAGTCAGCCCTCCGCTGCTGTCGTCTGTCGTCAAGGGAAAACCGCCTCCTCCCTCGGCTCTCGCAGCATATTTATGCTGTCACACCGTGATTTTGGAGAGCAGTATAGCACTGCCACTGATTATCAATGTTTTGACCGATATTTCGTGAACATTTTCTAATCAATTTGAAAAACATATGTTTTGAAAAACATATTTGAGAAGAATTCTCAAATGAATGAAAATAAACAAATAATCACTCAACCCGTATTCAAATCTAAATCAAACGCTGTAAATTTTCCCCATCCTTACCAGCTGTTAGTGGTGAAAACGCCCCTTGAGTTTCCTCCAGCACCTCCTTGAGGTTTTTGCAGCGATACTGTAATGTCTCCCTCAAGGTGATTTGCCGGCTATTTACAGAGCCTAATAAGCACATTCTCCTCCGTAGCCATCAGCCAAATTGTTTCCTTCTGAGAGGGGCCTGAGTCTTAATTGTTTGCTGTGATGAATGGCATCCATCGCCCCTGACATGAAGAGTTTTGTCAGCAAGAGTGGAAGGTAATTTTATTGAATCCCCATCAATGTGGAGGCAGGCAGCTTAGGGTAAGTACCGTAGCTAATTGGGACCCAATGCTTCCCGAGCCATATGTGGCCCATAGGTCAGGAGCCTCTCCTGTGTCTACAGGGTGAGGCAGCTTGATGTACAAGTACACCCCCTGGACATGCCAACCCTTCATGCAGGGCAGCATTAGGTACCATTTCTTAAGTCTTTGGTATGACTCTACTGGGGATTGAACCCCCGAACTCCCAGTCTCAGGGCGGGAACTCTAACCACAAGGCCACTGAGCTGGTTGCAGGCATTATGCAGTTCCACTATTGATTGATTGACATGCATACATCTTCATTAACAAAGTGCATACGCGTCAACACATTTGTACATACCTGTCAAAAGGATAAAACACAATAACACATGAGAGCTTATTTCCATTGTGGTCCTTTGGAGAAGAAAGGTGCTTACAGAGTTAAGAGGGGCTTATGCTTGATCGTTGTGAGATGCCACTAATCTTATATTAAAATTGCCTAGAGGGTGGGTCGACAGTGGGTCGACAGTGGGTGGACGGTGGACATCACAAACGTAATATGCAGACTTGCAAGAGACACCGTTGCTCCAATCCTCACCATACTTAGTACAAACACTGTTCAGGGGTCTACCATCAGAATAGCCACGTGTGGCCGCCAAGTGTCCCTGACACAGTGTTGCTCCAATCTGCGCAAACACTGCTCAGTGGTCTGCCATGACCACTGGGGGCCTCAGGCACACAATTGCTCCAATCTTCACCAAACATGGCACAAATGCTGTTCAGGGGTCTGCATGAGAATATTGTAGTTACCCCCAAAAGGTAATTAATTATGTGTGCAAAAACGTGTATGTGCGCAAAAACTCATATGGGGCACTACAGCAGTGTTACAGCCGTGTCTAACATTTCAAATGACCATTGCTCTCATCAGCACAACATGGGACTGGATTTGAAGGCCAAACCTTGTGGTTAAAAATGCTCCTTAGAGGTATATGTGTGCTCCGCATGCATGTGCGCTCTGCATCTCCATGGTTGTTCACTAATAGTCCGTACGGTGTGTTGCCTGTGCGGGTATACAGTCGTACAGAACACACGCTCATAAATCCACCGTCTAAGATTTATGGAGTGAGCATGTGTTTACGATGCCCCGGCTCCGTATTTCCCCTCCGTCTGTCTGCAAACGGTAAAAGTAGGCCTGCATGCATTAGTCAGCGTGATATAGTGAGCCCCACACACACACACATCACGTAGACATACAGCACGGCTGTGCATTACCCCCTTTCTCAGCGATATTACTCTGCCCACGCACCACCATTACTCCTGTCAGAGGTTGAGTGTGTGCGCGTGCCTCCACTTGTGTGTGTATGTGTGTGTGTGTGTGTGTGTGTGTGTGTGTGTGTGTGTGTGTGTGTGTGTGTGTGTTTATGGGCTGTATCGTCATTGTTTATGCTGAGTTTTATAGGGCAGATCACAAGGGCCCGTGCACGCTCTGTCTTAACCACTTAAACCCGATTCGTAGTTCGGCGCACGTCGTCGCCGCATGGCAAAAAACAATAGCTAATCTACAACCTCACAGCGACCGAGCTTATTTAAAGTTTAAAAGGGGTTATTGTCTGCTCTATTTTAACATCAGGGAGAACGAGCAGGAGATGAATATGTGCAGTATATATACTGCTGGAGAGAAATGATAAAATGTCCAGACCAGGGAGACAAAACAGGGAGAGAGAGAGCGAGGTGGAGCATTAGAGAAGTGTGCGTAGGTGTGTGAGCTCAACATGGAGCGTTATTAGTGGTTAGTGGAGGTTATTGGTCGTGGTAAACCATTCACAACCCCCTGTTTACTGCCTAATTGGTCCCAGCAGTGTGCATACACAGCTGTTTGTGTTTACTGTGTGTGTGTTGTGTTGTGTTGTGTTGTGTTGTGTGTGTGTGTGTGTGTGTGTGTGTGTGTGTGTGTGTGTGTGTGTGTGTGTGTGTGTGTGTGTGTGTGTGTGTGTGTGTGTGTGTGTGTGTGTGTGTGTGTGTGTGTGTGTGTGTATTGGGGGGGGGTCTGAGAGTGGGAGAGAGAGAGACACACACACACACGCACGCTCGCGCGCGTACACAGTAAGTGTCAGGGTGTGACAGTGATAGATAATGAGGTATTGCTTGTTTACTCTAGGCCTGTAACGTGATTGGTGACCCAGCTAGATATTTTGCAGACAGATAGACATATTTTGCATGTCTCTGTTGTTTTTTTATGCGCTGTCTCTTTCCGTCTTTCCCTGTGTGCAGGTGTTGTGGGTGTGCGCATGTGTGTCCACCGACAACTACATGCGTGACAGATTTTTCTCAGGCACATTCTGTGATACGCTGCGACCAGCTCTCTGTTTACCATTTAAGTTTGTGAACCAACGCCTCGCGTTGTGAGCTTGTAGATCTTGTAGAGCTTGCCTCTTTCGTATATTATTTGACAATTTGGCCAGTGTTTGACCAGTTTTTATAGTGTAGTTTGTTTATTACTTTTGATGCAGTAACGGTCTTTTTTCTTTTTTTCTTTCTTTCTGTTTTTTTAAGTATTAAAAAGTTTACATTGTCACTTAACTGTTACCTGGGGACCCCCCCAAAATCATATGGGGACCCCCCGACCCACTGGAATAGCCGATAGGCAGAGAGTAATTTTTCATCCATCTTTGCCAATATGGTACTCATACAGGATACAGGATAGACAAGGGCAATTGGAAGTGATGCCACAAAATAATTTGCGGAGAAAATTGGAACTGAAACACTACAAAAATTGAAGCTTGTAAAATGGGCTCTGTCCTCTGATTGGATGAAATTGGTGTACCACCTGAAAATGCATTTTCAGTTTATTAAAGTGCAAGAGAGACAGGAAGACCCCTGTTACTGAACAAACACTCTATAGCAATATCATAATATATTGTTTCAACCAAAAAATATCACGTACAGCAGATATAGAACCACAGTCTCTTGTATGTGGTTAAAAACATCAATAACTCCATAAACATCTATCTGTTTCCAATCTGGATAGGCCACATATCGTATTTGGGCTGCCAGTCTGGTTATTGTTGTTGTTAGAATACCCCAGCATCCATATTCTGGGGGGAAAATTTGCCCAAAAGTGCAGATCTACAAGCTCTCAAGCTTATTTTTGCAGAAGAAATTTGATGTGGAGAGAAAAAAGCGGTCCAAGTACAGTCACTCACAACTCGGGTCCGTTTTGACCTAGAGCCGAGGGGTTGGAGTGGTTAATGAGAAGACACAGAAGCTGCCCTGGGTGTGTGTAGATGCTGTGTAAACAGCCTCATTACATCCATATGTATGATGACCCCTGTGGTGGACGGGTCACTGGCTTCCTCCAGAAACCTACAGCAGATATGTGGAGATGTGTGGGAACCAGCCAAGAACCCCTGGGCCCGTTTCTTTCTGCAGTCAATAGGGCAAGGGGCTGATTGTGTGTGTGCGTGCCTGCGTGCATGTGTGCGTGCGCGCGTGTGTATCAGACATATCCCAGGAATGTTTTGCTTTCCATCAGAAGGACAGAAGGTTACACCATTCCATCTCTCTCTCTCTCTCTCACACACACACACACACACACACACACACACACACACACACACACACACACACACACACACACACACACACACACACACACACACACACACACACACACACACACACACACACACAGACACACTCTCTCCCCATATCCTCTTGATTCAACTTCATTCCACACCCTTAGTAGCCAGAAGAGAAAGACGGAAGAGGGACAATCAGATGAGATAGGGATATAACTTCATTGATCCCACGGATCAATGACATTTCACTGAGTAAACACAAATCTATGCAGTGTGTACAGTTTGGTCGGGGAAGACCGTAGCACGCGTACAGCTGCAGGTAATTACAGGGTAGTGCAAAACATGCACAAAGTGTCCATGTAGGCTATCCTTTGTGCAGACAATACTGTACATGGTCATGGGGTGGAAAGTACTCATATGCAGGGGAAGAGAGATAATGGGAAGGTGGGAGTGAGTGCATATTGGTGAGAATCAGAGGGGAACGTGTGTGTGTGTGTGTGTGTGTGTGTGTGTGTGTGTGTGTGTGTGTGTGTGTGTGTGTGTGTGTGTGTGTGTGTGTGTGTGTGTGTGTGTGTGTGTGTGTGTGTGTGTGTGTGTGTGTGTGTGTGCGTGCGTGCGTGCGTGCGTGCGTGCGTGCGTGCGTGCGTGCGTGCGTGCGTGCGTGCGCACATGTGCGTGTGCATGCTTGATACTTTACGCCTTGTAAGATTTCCTGCCGGCCCTATTTGATACAATTCATGTCTCTGGTACCCCAATCTACACTGTAATATCCTCAGTGATCCTCTGATAGTATACAAATGGAACCAGGCCGGGCAATTAGGCTTTGATGTAGCCTGGCAGCGCATAACGTATTTAGGAAAATATTTCCTAAGGTAATAAAATCAAGTGTAAAGTCCGGCAAAACCTCATTCACTTGAATGGAGAGTAAATGCTTCTGCAGCCAGCAGGAGGGGAATTATCGACATCTGCTGGACCACTAATGGGAACTGCAGGGAATTTCATTCTACCGTGTGAGCCTGAATTTCAAGAGCTCTCCCTTGCCACCTGTTCCCAACCATCAATCATTTTGCTGGGGGACCCGCTGCTGGAACCCCGTCAAGGACCCCCTGGGGGTCCCCAGAACCCCACGTTGAGAACCACTGAACTAAACCATAGGTGAAAGGTTCATGGGGTCACCCACTGGCTGCCGTGTGTACTTTGCATTGTGTGTATCTCTGTGCTCGCTGTGCGCGCGCCCTCGTGCATGCGTCACCGCTACAAAACGAAACCATATGTTT
>NC_139960.1:22234339-22241839 GCF_963454915.1 Gymnoscopelus microlampas
ACAAGCTCACAAAGCGTCACATTGCTATTTTCAGCAAATGTTGGCTTATTGTCGCCGATTGTTTGCCTAGTATGACATGCCCATTACAACGTGCCCAGAGATAGTCCATGTGGTTAAATTACATTTGGAACCATTTCCTGGGTGATATTCATGACTTTCTATGTTTCTGCTGTATATCAGCAGGACAGTAAATCTGTCAGGGTGGCTTATTAGTGCTTACAGACAGACGTTTCTGTAACTTAATGATCCCTGCAACAGACAATGCGTCCATCAAAACAAAGTGCCTGGTTCAACTGCCGTATCACAGAGCAGCACATTGATTTTCTTGCTGTCCAAATCATTGTAAGTTGATCGTATAGACTCTCAGCTAAATGCCTGTAATGTAAAATGTAATTATATATAAATGTATCCAGCAGCTATGAGCTGAGCTATAGAAATCTGATCCAGTTTTTTTAGTAACCTGAGGCGGCACTCATGAGCTAGGGTGTCTATCTGGGAACCAGAAGGATCCCGATGTAACATCCCAAAGTACACCCCTGGCCAAACTATACCCGGGTTAAAGTGGGCTAGCCTGTTTTATAACCCGGGGTATGTTCTGGGCTAGTCCAGTTCATACCCCGAGGTATAAACTGGACTTGCCCATTTTAAAGCTGGCCGGGGATATATTTTGGGCTGTTACACCAGGTCCTCCTGGCGTCCTGTTGAAATGACCTTGAGCAAGGCACTGATCCCTTAACTGCTTTTGATGAGCAGACTGAGGTGTGTGTGTGTGTGTGTGTGTGTGTGTGTGTGTGTGTGTGTGTGTGTGTGTGTGTGTGTGTGTGTGTGTGTGTGTGTGTGTGTGTGTGTGTGTGTGTGTGTGTGTGTGTGTGTGTGTGTGTGTGTGTGTGTGTGTGTGTGTGAAGCATACAATGAGTGCTTTGAGTATATAAATGCAAGACCATTCCATAAGCCACCTCTTGTGGGTCAGGCTGAAGTGTGTGCGTGCGAGTGAGCGTGTGTGACTGACCACAGAGGAACAGCAGGGGGTGGTAGATAGCTGTTGGGGCATTCTCACTCACATGGCCTTGGAGACTACATTAGGTTATGGACAGGGTTGTAAGGTGAACTCAGTTTAAATCATTTTACTCACTGATTTATTATTTTTGTTACACATTTAATGTTTAACAGCATTTTTTTTCAGCTTTTGCAGATAAGACAATAACCTGCTTTCATATTTACGTGATGCGGATCGTATAGCTTCATGCATTATTTTCCTTCGCCGTTCTGTGACTGTCTGTTAGCTGCCATGCTGGCTTGTGGTGGACATTTTTGTCAAAATTCAATTTTTGCCATGGACATAAACAAACAAATATTACGAGAAACAGAGCTAGCCGTAAATGTGTACTACTAGTGCTGTGGTCCTCAAAGTGGGTTGAGGGACCTTCGGGGTTCCTTGAAGGTGGTCCAAATGGACCATTACAGGTCTGTAACTCAGAGTTATGGGGGTCCTTGAAAATAAGAAGTTTGAGAACTACTGTACCAGTGGACTTCTTATGTGCCATAGTGTCATAGTAAATCAGTGTGATACAAATTCTGAAGAAAACCTGAATACTGACATTCAGTATTTGGGTCTCATGATCAAAATAAGAACATTATAATGTTATGTAAAAACAAAATCTAAACTTTGCCACGAACAAGGACAAGTCTTGCCACGGACACATTTGTCCGTGTATGGACATATTGATGACCCTTCTGGATCAATGGACACACAAATGAGAGCGGAGGGAAAGAACCAGGGAGCGTCGGAAATCGAGGGGAAACCCCTCGGCCATGTTCGCTACTCAGACAGGAAGCAATAGATTTCCCCTGACAAGATCCCACAAATGTGGACACGGTTATGGAATGTAAACGATCTGCCATCATGATGTATGAACCAAGACCAAAGTGTTACATGAGTCTTCATGTCTCCTCTGCTTCGGATATACGGTAGAATTTGATACTGTACGCACAAAGCTTACCTTTTTTTTTCTTTTTACCTCCCCTGCTTTTGCCTCAAACAGACATGGACATTTACAAAGCAGTCAAAATCGTAACTTTTCATTTCGTTACAAGACAAGATTTTTTTTTTTTCTTTTTTACGATAAACTGCTTATTTGTTACTGAAGTTGTGTTGATACATTTTCTGTCGATCTGTTAACCACTTCAACCCCAGCGTCCATATTCTGGGGGGAACATTAACCTAAAATAGCCGATCTACAAGCTCACAATGCGACGCATTGTGAGCTTGTAGATCGGCTATTTTTGGCAAAGAGATTTGGTGTAGACGGAAAAAAATTGACAGTTGTAACTCAAGTCCAGTTCTCTAAGACTACATGGGGTTTACGTGGTTAATGGATTATTGGATGAATAATGGTTTGTTTCCCACATACCTACCCCACAGAACCATGAGAGGGAGACGGCGCTCCACTGCGCGGCCCAGTATGGTCACTCAGACGTGGTGTCGGTGTTGCTGCAGGAGCTGACCGACCCCACCATGAGGAACAGCCGACAGGAGACGCCACTGGACCTGGCTGCACTTTACGGACGCCTGCAGGTCAGCGGAGACACTCAACACATACAGTAATACTAGCGTGCTGAGTCATGCATGGATGCTAACACACATGCTAACACACATAGAAAAACACATGGAGAGGCGTACATGCTAACACACATAGAAAAACACATTGAGAGGTGTAGGCCCGATACAGTGGTTTCTCAACTGGAAAATCTCAAAAGCGTTCGCGGCCCACCCATCTGACCACTTAACACGGCAGCCGAGAGTGGTCAGATGGGTTCGGCCGCATGTATTTTCAGAGCATGTTATGATCAATCAATCAATTATATGACTGACATAGTATAATTTTACGTTTCTATTTATTGTTGTGACAATGAAAACACCTTTTTCAAGGTTAAGAAAAATGCAATGACATTTTGTTTTTTACATTTGTTTTTAAATATATATTTTACGTTATCATTAAAATCTTTGTTTTTCACCCATTATTTGCGGCACTCATCATTATTTGCAATATCCCATTGAGAACCAGCGTGCCAACATACATACATAACATGGAGAGTTGTACATTTGAACAGGGCTCCCTCGTAAGAGAGAGATGTTGTATCTCAATGGGACTCACCTGTATAAATAAAGGTGAAATAAATAAATAAAACATGCAAGCACGCATGCTAACACATATGTGTTCTACGTGTAAAGGTGTGCGTATACACAAACGCGTGTACAGTACATGTGAATGCACACCCTCACAAGAATAAAAAAAAAACTGTTGCATTCAGTATGAGTATGAATTTGAATGAATAATACATACTGCATAGCCTCCCCCCCCTCTCTCTCTCATAATAATAGCAGTACTAATAATGAGAGTCAATCCCTATGGAGGAAAATGTTATGGTGTGGGCCAGCTGCCAGCAGTGAATGTTTAGAATAATCAAACACACACCCACACATTTCCTCTTCGTTTTCCCCAGGTGGTCCGCATGCTCGTGAGCGCTCACCCCAACCTCATGACCAGCCACACCCGGCGACACACACCCCTGCACCTGGCCGCGCGCAACGGACACCACACAACCGTCCAGACGCTACTGGACGCCGGCATGGATGTCAACTGTCTGGTAAGCCTCACGGGGTCACAGGGTTTGAGGGTGACTCATGCCTCATTGCGCGCTAGCGGCGGCCGTTGGAAATAGGTGATCGCGACGCATTGCGATGCGTTGTGCGTTTGTAAATCTGGTATTTTCTGTCAATTCCGGGTGTGTTTCTTGTGGGAAACCTGCTCGTGCAGGGGGGCAGTTAGTGGGAAAGCTAGTCATTTAGAAAAGAAAGTTGTCTTTCTTAAACCCCCCCAAAAAGATGATATTTGTTAAAATGTATTTCCTGTGGGATTAACCACCTTTTAAATATTTAATACTAGTTTAATATATTTAGGTTATGTGGTGGTTGGTGGATAATTGCTTTTGACTCACTACTGCCCCTGGTGGAGGCTGTGAAGCAGGGATTTGTTTTCCACTGTCTGTATGTATGGCAGATCACATTGCTGTGACATTATAACTGTTATAAGTGAATAGTGACAGTAACATAATGGGCCACTGGCCTTCTTCAAATTCAAGGTAAAAAAAAGTGTGTGTTGTGAGCTTGTAGATCTGCTATTTTCACCATAATTGAAGTAGAAATGTAGTGGAGTCGAAAGCACAATATTTGTCTCAGTCTTGACCAAATACGGAATCATTGTGTTGTAGGCCAGTGATTCTAAACCTTTTAAAATCTGGCACTGATCAGTCCAGTGGTTTACTAGACACGCACGCACGCACGCACGCACGCACGCACGCACGCACGCACGCACGCACGCACGCACGCACGCACGCACGCACGCACGCACGCACGCACGCACGCACGCACACACACACACACACACACACACACACACACACACACACACACACACACACACACACACACACACACACACACACACACACACACACACACACACACACACACACAGCCTCTTATAGACAGCTAGCATCATTCAAGAGTCGTGCCATAAAAATAAAATAAAAACATTGTACTGTAGTTAAATGTAATGTTTGTTCTATAGTAATAGTATAGTAACTGAAAAAAATAATAATATGAGGAACGTGTAACGCAGTGTTTGAACAGACTTCTTTGAATGGCTTCTGTGTCTGTCTCTTTGAAAAATGTAAAAGGCTCTGTCTTGTGTGTTTTTTTTACAAGGCTTTTTGCTAAAGCCTTAACAAGCCGTAACAAAACATTTTGTTCTGATGGATGTTTTTAACAGTAACTGAGGCGGTGTGAAATGTGAGTGTGCTGGTAGGGGTGTGTATATCATGTTTATCATTGGTGATTCTACTTTGAATCCCTGCAGTAGGTGATTTGTTCATTTTGAACAGGGTGGACCAATTGGAGCGCCCTCAAATATACTCACTCGGTTCCTCATTAAAGCATCAACTGTCATCAGTATAATCCTGAGTCATTACTAACAAAGTAATTATGAGTCACCATACTGTTGTTTACACTGTACTGTACAGCATAAGATTTAGCCCCCCGCGGGCTCCTGCGGTCTTGTAGGCATATATTATTGTCATAATTCATTCCTGAATCAATATAATCATTGCTGCTATCAAGGCTGTAGCTCAGTGTGTTGGAAGTTAGTGAGGTCTGAGGGGGTTCAATTTATAAAAACGTGTTTATAATTTGAAGCTTATTTACCGCATTTCTGGACAATATAAAGACTATGAAAAGGCAGTTTGCAGAACACCAAAAGCGAAAAAATATACCAATATACATTACATCCCCATAACACATAATGTATAATTAGACACAGAGGAATCATAGGCCCCCACAGCAAAGACAGCTGCAGTCTATATGACAGGCTTGGGTCTAGAGTGTACGAAACATTGATTCTACCTACTACTGTTCATTCTACATTTTCTCTTTTTTATTGCTGTTATTGCTGCTACAATGTTGAGGAAACTAAACATATTTTTACTCTTTTGTACTTTAGTAGTAACTCTAGTTACTAGTTACTTTGTAGATTTTAATTATTATTACAAAACATACACAAAACTTCAGCCCTATATATTTAAACTTTACAAACAAGAGATTAGAATACAAAGCTAGCTTTAAGAATTGAGACTACAATGCCATGCCTCTTTTAAATTAAATGCACATGTAATGTAGAATGGGTTGTGACATGGCTTGTGTGTAAATGCAGGTTACATAAGCTTATTAAAACAACTATGAACACATTTGCACATCACCGTGCAGACATTTGCAGGACAAATGTCCCGAGGGGAAATTTGTTATGGGCACGAGTATTAATTATGCAGGTATTTTGTTGTTAAAAATACAACGTCAACATGCGTGCATATGTACAGTACTGTACAGGACATACATACAGTACATTCATACAGATAACATGCAGTACACAGACTGACAATAAACTGCACACCAGTGGCGATTTTATAGGGGGGGGGGGGCATTTGCCCTCCGCCCTGCCCCCTGATTGACCAGCCCAGTTCTGATCTATTGATTAATTTAAATATATATATATTTTATGGTTTATTTGTTTTGATTGATTAATCTAGCTATTTATTGAGTTCTCATACAGTTTTGTCATTTGCATACGTGGCATTATCTGTAAATAGATGGATAATAATATGGAGTGGATTGTCTATCTATCACCATGACATTTACGTGAAGGATATAACACGTAAGCAAGCTGTGACACGTACATGGAATGTTACATTATTAGTACATTATTTCCATGGTGTACCAAGTTAACCATACAGTACCATACTGTGCACTTTCTCACAGATGGTGTTTTTATTCCCTCCGCTGACAAAATCTTGCCCCCCCTCCTGACTGAGGCTAAAATCGCCTATGCTGCACACTGCCCATTGAATCAATATAAAATCATCATAAAAAATGACAGATGTCTACCGTTAGAACATATTCAATTGCAAGCAGTGTTACAGGGATTTGGCTCCCTCTGGTTAACTGGCTGTTCTTGGCTTTAAGCTAGTAGAAAAAACTAATAGCGTAATTTGGTTTCAGTTTGCATAGCCAACATTCTGCCACTTTGTGAAATATGAAACATATTTTTGTTATCAACATATCCCTCGTAGGATCAACACCATACTTTTGTCTAGAACAATTCTTATTTATCATAAAATGTACAACATTTGTCACTTATAATCATCTGCCATGGAGCGGGTTTCGCAGATTATTTACTGGTTTGATGGAGCTCTTGTGGTGAGAGTTGACAGATGACACTAGACCACACACTGTATGCTGCCTGCTGCCTGCTGCCTGCTCCATGAATGATAGCTGTCAGTTTCATGACACACACACACACGCACGCACGCACGCACGCACGCACGCACGCACGCACGCACGCACGCACGCACGCACGCACGCACGCACGCACGCACGCACGCACATGCACATGCACGCACATGCACATGCACACGCACACGCACACCTGAGCGACAGACTTTTGAAGGAGACGTTTTCAACTTCTGATTATTTATACAGTTACATAGGTTCCATTTGTATTTTTATGGCATAGCTCCTATACAGTTAGGGTCGTGCCGCCTATCAGAGGGTCTCGGACCGATCATATTATATTATATATAGACCAAAACATAAAATATATATAGAATAAAATATTACACTGCCAGTAGGCCAAGGATGTAAATCCCTGAATATTTTTCATATTGTGAACGTTTCTTTGTGTGTTTTTTAACCTTGTTCAACATTTTGTGCATTCATAAGCGCAAGTCCACTGTCCGTATTTGGTTAACCCATTAAGACCGGGAAAGCATCTTTAGATGTTAACCACTTTTACCATTTACAAGCTCATAGCGTGGCGATGAGTTTGTAGATCTGCTATTTTAGAAAAATGTTGAAAATTTGTGCAAATCTTTGAATAATATTCAAAGATT
>NC_139960.1:22246839-22261839 GCF_963454915.1 Gymnoscopelus microlampas
AAGAACCTTACAAAGACACTTGATGTTGGGTTTACCTTTTAATTTGTCACCCGTCTGGTGACAGGAGGTTATTGAAGCAGGAACCCTGGTGGAATTCACTCAAATGGTCACAGTGTCAACCTACAGTATGATACACATATACATATAATTATGTCAATTGACACATTCCAATCGTCAGTGTTAAATGTATCCATTTGTAACTTAACTTTCCTTTTTTGTCACCGTTTTGGATAGGTGCTAGTTTATCCCTTCTTGTCACATTTATTTCATTTTTTCGATAGTTCTTTCAATCTTTTTTTCCTATGCAGATAGTATCTGCTTAGAAATGTGAACAAGTTACCTACATTTACAAGATTGCAAGATATTATATTGTTGCTGTCGGGTTCAAAATCAAATAAAAAAATAGCTAAAATAGCAGACCTACAGGCTCTAATACAGAGCTTGTAGGTCGGCTATTTTTGCAACTTTTTTTGCGTGAGACTGTAGTATGATCAAGTAGGGCATTCATTTACGGAAAAAACAAAACAAAAGTTAAAATATGTCTGCCTGACAGTGACAACATGTTTACTTGTTCATGTTTTTGTTACTTAGCATTTATTTTTTCTTGACCTCATGTTAAGACTATTATTTAGATGGTGTTAAGACAGATGCTAGGTTTGATGTGGTATCCTAGTTTCTTTGAGGCACTACAGTATTCTCTATGCACTCTACTTATGCAAATATTGTTGTTTGTTGACTAGAGTTCATGCTTACAAATGTGTGTAAGCAGTGTAAACAGAGTCGCTCCGGATAAGAGTTTCTGCTAAATACCTAAAATATCAATTGTAACTGATTTACATTTCTACACTCTCAGATTCGGTATTATTTTACTGTGTACTTCCATGCATGATTCTTATATACATACATTTATATCGACAGATGGCCTGTAATTTTATGTGTTAAGCTCTGTCATCTATGTTGATCCAAGAATGGAGCCCATAGCAGTAACACCCCATTCCTCCAGTTTCCATGTGTTGCATCATACCGCTGAAGTCTAAAAGGTCATGTCTCACCTCGACACAGAAATGTATTGAGTTATTGTCACGATCTGGTGGTGTAGTGAGGACCCAAGCAATGCAGGCAGAGTTCAAAAGCCAAGATTGGGTGATTTATTACAAAATAACAGGGAAAAGGTCACAATCACAAGCTATCATGATACAACACTAAACATGATGTACTGTAACACCAAACATGATGTGACACCAAACAATGACTGGACAAGGTCTGACTGGGGAACAAGACTAATATACACATGAGGAGTGATTACACATGAGAAACACCTGGGGAAGACAAGAACATAGAACCATGAAAACTAGAACAAAGTCTTACTGTGACAGTTGTACTTGGTAGGGCTGGGCGATATGACTTCAAATCAATATCACCATTATTTCAAAAGCCTTGTGGACCGGTTATTTACATTTTTTTTGGTACACAACCATTGTACAAAGAAGTATAATGCATGTATTTATGTGGTTAATCAGACTAATCGATTTAGAGTATTATGAAACAAATCTGTTTTCGTGTAGATTCATTGATATAAGAAATGTAAGAATTTATAGATTCTTGTTGTGAGTTTATAGATTGGATTGCTATTTTAGAGCATTTAGACAATTATTGTTTATTTATTTATTTACAATGTACATGACATGCTCAAAATAGGAACACCAGCGTTAAAGCCTCACTATGTAACTTTTTTTTAATGAATACAATGTAATTTTGTCCACTCTGTATGTGAATACAATATAACTTATACAATTGGACTGGTTGTGTTTTGTCTCCCTGCTCTTCTATTGAGACATTTAGATCGTCTCAAAGGTCATGTCTCACCTAGACACAGGACCTGACACAAATTTTGTTTCAATTTATCCCCCGAGCAAGCAGGCAGGCTCTATTAGCTCAATGGTAAAAAAAAATCAGCACTTAAGCAGGAAACCAGGTTCAAATCAGGGTTAGAAGAGGAAAGTTATGTAGTGCTGTTTTTTTTTTTTTTAAGAGAAAGTGACTTGTTTTGATATGCCATCGGCTGGGTGACCCAGTGTATCAAGTCCTTATCAAATATTGTAGCTTATCTCGTGCTGGCTTCAAACCACTTGATGTCTCCCAGTCATGTCTCCTTTGATGTCTGTTCTCACTTTCATGATGATGATGATGATGATGATGATGATGCAACATTAACATTCTTCTCTCTCTCTCTCTCTCTCTCTCTCTCTCTCTCACCCCCCCCCTCTCTCTCCCCCCCCCCCCCTCCCTCCCTCCCTCCCTCTCTCTCTCCCTCCCTATCTCTCTCTCCCTCCCTCCAGACAGAGAATGGCAGTTCCCTCCACGAAGCTGCTCTTTATGGGAAGATGGATGTAATTCGCCTCCTACTTGACTCAGGTGGGCTTCTTCTTCTTCCCAGAGGGAACAGATACATTTTCCCCACCAGGAGCACAAGTTTAGATTTATGTGATGCGTTTGCAATGTGTTTCGCAATTCATAATGTTTTCCCTTTCCCCTCTTTGACCAGCTCTTAGCTGCACTCACACACACACACACACACACACACGCACACGCACACGCACACGCACACGCACACACCACCCACTTTATTGTCGCTGACGGCCGGGTGGAAACCTTCTATGTCCAAAACGGTTGCTTTTCAGGAAATGGGGGGGTAAGAACCTGATGTGTTCCAATGGATCCAATGTTGTTATTATTTCATCACAAGCTCCTCTTAATCATTTTCATTGGTTACGTATTTATAAAACCCACAGACACACTAAACCAGAGGTTCTCAAACTTTGTCAAGTTCAAGGACCCCCAAATTGATATATATTTGGGAGCGGACCCCCATCTGAAAATGTTTTGTGCCAGGGAACTCCAGAAGCAAAGATTTCAGTTAGAATGTTTGCTTAAAAAAATATATATGAAAAGATTTGCACTTAATGTTCACGATTTTTCAAAAATAGCAGATCTACAAGCTCATAGCGCGGCACGAAGTGACGCGCTATGAGCTTGTATATCTGCTATTTTTGAATAGCCAAAATATAAAACATGGTTAAAATGACTGTGACGCTATTAACTCATTTGGCTGGGGACACCCTGGTACATCAAAACATATATATGGAGGTACAACGTTTCTGTCCGACAGCAACGTTACTGTATGTGAACACAGCTACAGTACCCAGTACCCCCCCCCCCCGTTCCCCCCACCTAGATAACATGAGATGATAACGAGGCGCCCTGTCCCATGTTGATGATCTCATCAGTGTTGACAGCAGGTCGTTGGGTCACTGTGATAAACGGCAGCCGCATGATGTCATAATCAATCACTCACACTGGGAGGCTGGGTGTGCGTGTGCTGCCGTGTGTGTGTGTGTGTGTGTGTGTGTGTGTGTGTGTGTCTGCTTGTATTACTCAACTTGTGAGGGCCAAATGTCCCCACAACACAAGTATATTGGAATTTGAGAAATAGACATTGTGAGGACATTGTGTGTTATGGTAAAAAAAAAAAAAGATTTTTAGAGATACCTGTAGGTTTACAATTAGTAAAAGATTCGGGGTGGGGTTAGTGTTAGGATCAGACATTTAGAGGTTAGGTTTAGGTTCCATGTTTTAAACTTTGTTGTGTGGTGATGTCACACCAAAAAATAGCTGATCTTCAAGCGCTATATTTTTGGCTATGTTCAGCTATATTCAATGCTGTCCTAAACTGTAATAAGTATAGTAGTGCAAATATGTGTGTATATGTGTGCATGTGATTGCGTCCTTCCTGATTCCTTAGTCCCGTCATTCAGTTAGCTCATTTGTTGTCATTGTCACTAACTTTCTCCCGTCATATCCAGCCACTCACCTCATTGATTGATTGATTGATTGATGTACTTTATTTAGTAAGACATTCGAACAACAGTACATGGAAGTACAAATTCACAATACAAGGTCTACTAAACTGGAAGACTCATAAAGCACTGAGCTTGTTTAAGATGAGATCCCCATGCACACAAATCATGATGACATATAAGAGACAGACAGATATACACACTACTATACAGAATGTCATACAATCAGTTTACAGGTTACTGGTATGAAGAGTGAAAAATATGTATGAGAGGAGAAAAAAAATGTGGAGGGGGGGGGGGTAGGTTAAGACTTAGACAGGGGCCATTTTCGAATTGCAGCCTCCTGAAGGTGTATCTTTAAGGCAGTTTCACCTCCTTCACCTTCCCCCGCCCATTTCCTCACCTGCAAACTCATTGCTTCATTAGTCAGAAGTCAGATACTCAGATAGATTTGAGTTGCCTTACAAGACGACACGAAATGTCGCTTATTCTTTTCAGTGAAGGGGACGGTGCCTCTGGGCCTGGACGTGCTAGCGCACGCATGGCCCAGGATACTCCTGTACGCCTCCCCCCCGCTGTCCCTCATTGCTCCTACACTCGAGAGAGTGGACCAGAAGGTCAAATCTTTGCTTCTGGGGGTCCCTGGAACAACATATTTTGAGATGGGGGGGGGGGGAGTCCGTGGCCAAGTACATATCATTTTGGGGGGTCCTTGACATGAAAAAGTTTTGAGCACCACTGATATGTAGCGACATAAGTTTTTCAGAAAACTGTTCAATCGCAGCACACACCACTGGCATCTGCTCAGACTAAAATGATGCAATAGCGGATCTCAGCACACATCTGCTTGGTCATGAAACTGTTTCACATTGACATGCAATACTGCAGTAAAAAGCTGTGTCAGATGTTCTGTCTTATATAATCAGCTCTGGGTGATTCTAACTCGCAATTTCCCCAAAATAGGACGTGACATAGTATTGATGTGTAATGTGAGAACACGATTGGTTTCCTGAAAAGGAATCCATTGCATTTCCTCACAAACTATGGAACATACAGTAGTGCTTTAACCCATTGAGACCTGAGGCCGATTATGCAAATGCCTTCTGAACCAGTAGTTCTCAAACTTTTTTGTGTCAAGGACCCCCAAAATTGATATATATTTGGCCGTGGACTCCCATCTGAAAATATGCCAGGGACCTCAAAAAGAGAAGATTTGTGTTAAAAAACAAATCAAAATGATTCAATATTGGGCGCTCGGGTGGCGCAGTGGTAAAGCTTGAATCCATCGTGGTGCATCCGGCTTTGTCGAGCGTCTACACAAACACAATTGGCACGTGTTCGGGGGAGGGAAGCCGGGCGGGGAGGGTGATATCGGTCATTGCACGTACTCCTACGGGCTGGGGCGGCACCTGTCAGCTGGGAGTGTTGGGCGGGGAGTGTTCATTTGCTGTGAGGTACTGTAATTGAAGCCTTTTTTTGCTTGGAAAGCTACTGTAGTTCCGTGACTTACTGTATTGGCTCACAGTTAATAGTGGCTCTTGAAAATAATTTATTCAAACATGATTGTACACAATATATTAAATTATAACCGTAGAATTGAAATGTCCATCCCTGTGCTGCACTTACAGTACAGACTCTGGCAGCGCCTTCATCTATTCTGAGTCATTGAGCATTACAGTGTGTGCTCAGGGTATATAGACTATATCTGTACATTGCTGTGTGTGTGTGTGTGTCTCTCTCTTTGTGTGTTGTTCCGGGTTTATATACTATCTGTACATTTAGGCCTAACATAATCACCTGTCGCAATTATTTTAGATAATCACATTTATATTGCATAATCCTCATAATCCAGGCATGCAAACAGCCCCGAGGTGAAAAAGGTGACAACATTTTTTTTCAGGTCAGGTGTCACACAATTGCCCTATTTGGATTCAAAACGGCTATTGTAGCTGAAAAGCTACAAGTTTGCATGTCTGATAATCATATCCGCGCTGAAAAGAATTGCAGATCTACGCCATTACAATGAGACGTGTTGTGTGAGTTTGTAGATCGGCTATTTCCGCTACTTTTAAAATGTTTTGAAAGTATAAAATGATTATGTTGGTCATTTCTTTATATATTTTAAGTTATTTGTCATATCTGCCCTGTTATACATTTGTGATACATTTGATACAGTGATACATTTAACCCATTAAGACCTGAGGCCGATTCTACAAAATGTCAGTTTTTTTTTTTTTTTTTTATATATCAGTGGTGCCCAAACTTTTTCATCTCAAGAACACCCAAAATGTGTTTGGCTGCCAACCCCCCATTTCAAAATATTTTGTTCCAGGGACAAAGATATGAGATATAATATACTGTGTATATTCAAAGAAAAAAATCTAAAATAACATTTCCATGTCACCTTGCCGAGGGTGTATGGAGTCAGCGGTACACAGCCTTCCCTATATGCCCCCCCCCCCAGCCCACTTTCCTCTAGCACTTCCTGTTTCCTCTCTCGACCCGGAGGACTTCCTCTGGCCGCCCGTGTTCTTTTGACCCGGGCCTTTATTTTTATGCCAGATCAACACAGGACCGCACAGGCCTGATGTTTGGGACTTTACCCTTCACATCCCGTACAAAGCTGTGTGTGTGTGTGTGTGTGTGTGTGTGTGTGTGTGTGTGTGTGTGTGTGTGTGTGTGTGTGTGTGTGTGTGTGTGTGTGTGTGTGTGTGTGTGTGTGTGTGTGTGTGTGTGTGTGTGTGTGTGTGTGTGTGTGTGTGTGTGTGTGTGTGTGTGTGTGTGTGTGTGTGTGTGTGTGTGTGTGTGCGTGCGTGCGTGCGTGCGTGCGTGCGTGTGGTGGGGGGAGGAGTGGTGGAATTGGCAGGGCAGTGTCCTACCATTGTCAACCAAATACTTCCCAAGGAGACAGTCAAGGGTGTAGAAATATCAACATCCATTTAACTCTTTGACTGCCATTGACGAGATTTCTCGTTTTTCTCCGCATGGCTCAGCCAGCCGTCGACGAGATTGACGAGATTTTTGAAAAAATTTAAATTTTTTTTTTTTTTTTTTTTTTTTTTTTTTAAACATTTTTTTTTTATCACAAAGGAAGCAGGAGATAACGCGATACGAAGATTTTCTGCTCCATTCACTTCAATGTTAAAAAATAAACGGAGACAAAATTCACAGTTTACCTATTTTTGCAATGTTATTCTCTGGCAGGGAAGGGGGGTAGATGTGTAAATACTCTGGCAGTCAAAGAGTTAATAAGCAAATAAGGACGTCCTGGCGTTGTGAGCTTGTAGATCTGCTATTTTTGCTTTTTATTTTTTTTGTTTTTTTTAATGTTTTTATCCCACGATTGTGTAACCCAATTATTCACCCAGTGCCAATTGCCTATGTAATCCTGGGTGCCAGCCCTCTGCCAGCCTGAGGAGAGCCCAGAACTGAGCTAATGCCTCCTTCAATGCATGAGGAGCTAGCAAGCCGTTTCTTATCACCCCGGTAGGACGTAGCGCATGAAAGGAACACGTTATTCCAACCAGTTCCTTTCCCCTCCATCAGGCGCCCCGGCTGACCAGGGGGAGACAGTATAGAGACCAGGATTACTGCATGTTTTTTGAGAGGGTACCTACCCTAGGGGACACGGGGAGAACATGCCTTTATTTCTTTTAACTGTGAACAGTTTCTGACATAATAATATTTTTGCGTACAATGACATGCCCAAAATAAGGACACCAGGTTGAAAGTGAGAGTTGCCTGTTCATTGGAATTTATTTGATTAATTAGAATGTATTTACTCCTCCTATTTATCAAGTGTTTTGCGTGTTTGTGTTATTTCTGGACCCTGTAGCTGAAATATGTGTGGTGCTGTAGAGTTATACAGTATACATACTACATACTGCGCTAAATGGAAACACTGTACAAACCCAGTTTAGCCGGGTTTGTACATAACCTATAGTTGACCATCTAAACTGCATTTAGTGGTCAGACAAATATAGATATCAACTTTCCTCTTTTCTCAGCTTTGTAATATTGTACATGACATCTATGTTTACATGTCTGTCTCTCTGTCGTGTTAAGATTGAATGAACCCTGTAATGTAGACCAGAGCAAGGGTTCCCAAACAATTTAGAAATGTGCAGATACCCTGTATACACTTTGACTGAATGTTGGTTTGTTTACTGTTGAGTGAGAAAACAATGTTGCACATTAAGCTAATCATCTGGGGACCCCCCAAAATAATTTTGGGACCCCCTGGGTCCTGGGGGTCCCGAGCCCCTGTTTGGGAACTGGACTAGAGGTCTTCCTGCGTCTACCCTAACCGAAAATACCCGAAAAGTTTTGTTAGGCCATTTGGGTCTGTTTATCATTTGTAATACCCAAGTGTATCCAAGAAGACCTGTACTCAGCATTGATCAGGAGTAAAAAGCATGAAGTACCGTGTGTGATGAATAGGCTGACCTAGGATCAGATTACTGCAGCCCAAAATAAGGGGTAAAAAAGTTTAGCTCTGCATGTGTGCCAGGCTGCCAGGCCAGCGGAAATGTTTTGAATTCTTCGTTTGTTTGAACATTTTGTCAATCGCCTATGACATTTGGACTTGGGACTGTCCCACGTTCAAGTAATAAGCAACAACAAACAAAACCCCAGTCAAGTCCAAGTCCCCACAGATTATTGTGAATATAGTTGGACTCGAGTCCAGGTCCTGGATTTCTGTCCTACCAGATTGTTCGCTGCAAGTTGTTCCAATACCTGTCAATCATCGGCTCCCCAGCTCTGATAGGCTATCCAGCAGCGTGTTGATTGATTGCTCAGCCTGGTGTGTGTGCCCTTCCATGATCCTTCACAATGACATTGACACCCTCTGGCTGTGTGTGTGTGTGTGTGTGTGTGTGTGTGTGTGTGTGTGTGTGTGTGTGTGTGTGTGTGTGTGTGTGTGTGTGTGTGTGTGTGTGTGTGTGTGTGTGTGTGTGTGTGTGTGTGTGTGTGTGTGTGTGTGTGTGTACTTGTATTATCCATGTGGGGACCAAAAATCCCCACAAGGATACACATGTCAACATTGACCTTGTGGGGACATAGTACTGGTCTGGGGCACCACTTCATGGCTAAGAAATATGTTTGTGCACAGGCACAGCCAGAGAGCCTAGAAAGAGTCGTGCAAAGAGTTACGTCAGCAGGCACTTTCCAGCGACCTTTTGATAATTGGTCCCAACTTCTCCGTAGGACAGATGCTTTTCCCATGCTCTGGATGGGCGCAATAGCTACGGTCACAGAATTTGATAGGTCACCACACTCGGCGACACTGAAACACGGAAACGGTGTAATTGTGTTTACGATGTATCTCCACGAAAAGTCATCCTTATCCTCACATTTTTGTCTCTTGGTCAGTAAACAGTTTTGCTTCAGATGGTGTGTGTTGTGCACTTACCTACATGTGTTTCTATATGTGATTTACCGACTCAACCTGTGCTCTGCTCTGTTTGTCTGTGTGTGTGTGTGTGTGTGTGTGTGCGTGCATGCATGCATGTTTGTGCATGCGTGCGTGTGTGCCTATGTTTCAGGTATTGATATCAACCTGACGGACAGCCAGGGGAGAACAGCTTTGGAGATTCTAAGAGAACATCCTGCACAGAAGTCTCAGCAAATCACAGCTCTTATCCAAGGTAATCCACACACACACACACACACACACACACGCACACGCACACGCACACGCACACGCACACACACAGACCATGCTTCATATAGAACTTCTCATTCACTCATATATGGTCCATATCGGTGCTGTCGGGCAGAAACCTCCTAATCTCCCTTCTTGATCACACTACAGCGTCACGCAAAAGCATAAAAAGGTAGATCTGCAAGCTCCAAACGCGACGCTTCGTGCCGCGTTTCGAGCTTGCAGATCTGCTACTTTTGCTACTTTTGAATTCGAATCCTGAAAAGTAACACTTTTGGACATATACCCAGCGCCTGTGCCTATGTGTAGCGTTCACCTCCCTGTGCATGTGGAGAGACAGCGTGATGCACGCTCTCTCTCTCGTGAGCCGTTCATACAGCGGATGTGAGGCTGATTGATAAACCCCTTTTTCCAGGAAGTTTATCTTCCAATGGCAAACAATGGGAGCTCCTGTGTGTGTGTGTGTGTGTGTGTGTGTGCGTGCGTGTGTGTGTGTGTGTGTGTTCAGTACATTCCTACACTACCTCAGTGTTCTGCCTTTGTCCGCGGTGTTCGCCGCAACAATCCAGCGTCCCGCTGCGTTCTCTGCCATTGTTGAACTGGGTGAATTGCATGGTAATTAGTGAACGCGATGGTTATCGATGACCGCCTCGCCGCAGACCGCAGCAGAGTGGATTGGCTGCGTCCGGGCCGGGTGGGGGAAGGAGCTGGCTGCCTTATATTTCACCTGAAGTGCTTTGTGCTATTGAAGGATCATATTTGATGGGATAATCAGACCGACTTTTTCGGAGACTGAGCAAACAAGCGAGGCCGCTATTGGGTAAGACAGAGGGAGTGTTCCCTAAGGGAGAGATGGGGTTGTGGGGGAGAAACGACCTCAGGAGGTAGTGGAACTGAAGGCGTTTTGAAAGCGTTTTATTCCGCAGAGAAGGAAGCACAGCGCTTGGCTTGTGTCACGGCTCGGAGCAGATGAGGACATGGTATTGGCTTATCACGGAAGATGGAAAGCAGGCCCGCGGCGACTCTCATTTCTACCCCATTGGGGCCACCAGTCGGCTGATGTTTACTCCATCAGGATAGTTTAGAGTGATAAAACCGATACTTCAACTGTCTTAAAGTGCCAGCTTCCAGCTTTTCTTTTTAGAGAGACATCTAAAGCATGAAGTGGGTTCATGCTTAAACCCACTTTGTTGTTCGTCAAATAGTGGCAATAGCCGATCTACAAGCTCACAGCTTGTAGTTTTGCTATTTTGACTAAACATTAGCTTATTTTGGCTGAATGTTGCCTATTTTAGCTGAATGTTTGCCTATTATGACATGCAAGGTTGTAGTTAATTGGTAGCGATCATAGAAATGATTTGTGTGTGAGAAATGTAACACCATAATGTCTAAAAACCTTCTAAAACCAGGTGCTCAGAGTTTCGTCTGTTTGTTTACAAATCAAAGACATCCGTGGGCCAGTTCACTCTGTGGAACCACAGACGATGACATTGACCTTGAAGATCTAATCCGGAGGATCTAGATGCAAATGTTGAGCCAGTGTTTGGCCAATGGCAGGCAGATAAAACAGTTGTACACAGTATGTGGAATACTGAATTTAGTACAGAATTCAGAAGGTGGTGTGAGCTTCAGGAGCGCATGCTGGTTGAAGACAATTGCGAAGCTCTCATTGTTTACTGGACAGGACGACGTGTGCAGGGAAACGGGTCGACATGTTTTCAAAACATTATCACCATTAAAAGTTGGTTACTGACCCTTTAATTTAGAGAACATTATCATAAAACCGTTGCTGTCGGGTGGAAACCTTATATCTCCAAAACCATTCCCTTTTTTTATTATTTTAAACAAAAAAAACTAAAAGTCTAAATACTGTATGGAGATACGAGGTTTCTATAACGACGTTATAGTCGTGTGGCAAACACATTAGAGGGTAGCTGAGCTATTTACGCCTTCTTTAATGAAACCCACATCACAGTTTTGATATGAGAGAATCCTCATTCATGTGATGTTCATATGCTCAGTCTCAGATGTTGAATGGGGACAGTGTTTAACCCATTAAGACCTGAGGCCGACTCTACAAACGCCTTCTAAACCAGTAGTTCTCACATAGCAGATGTACAAGCTCGCAGTGCGGCACGAAGCGACGCGCTGTGAGCTTGTATATCTGCTATTTTTGAATAGCCAATGCAACAAATTTAAGATGACAGATGCGTTGCCGGTTTTAATGGGCTAATGCTGGGATGACAGAACAGTTCAGTGTCATCGGAGTTTTCCTTGTTTACTGCCAAGTATTTCAACAGATAATTGGACCTTAGCGGATGTTCTGGAATTGGTCCGTTGGTGTTTTCAAATGCATTTATTTCCAAAGAAAATAAAGTCAATTTTGCCATCTCTGCTCCGGGCTTCAGATCAGTTGAGAGCGTTGTGCTGTTGTTTATCATTCTGAGCGGAAGATTCTATTCCTTTCTGTCTGGTTGTCCGTGTGTTTCATCAAAGTGTAGGATTTGTTTTGAAATTAGTTCATGAATTTGCTGGAGCAAGATTGTATTTGTAAAGGACTTAAAATTTATTGGTTTGCAGAGCCTAAATGTGGTGTTGGTCAGTGGTGTAAAGTAAGTAACTAAGTACATTTAATCAAGTAAAATTTTGAGGTATTTTTACTTTACTGGAGTATTTCCAATTCTCATTAGTTTTACTTCTGCTATATTATACCCTTTTACTCCACACAAAGCGTCACATTGTGAGCTTGTAGATCTGCTATTTTCAAAAGATTTTGTATACATTTTGAACTTGTGAAAATTGACATTCTGCACAATGAGTACTTTTACTATTGGTACTTTTGATGCCGACACTTTTGTACGTTTACTGAAGTACATTTTTAATACAGGACTTACTTGTAACAGAGTATATCTACATTGGTGTTGGTAAAGATGATAAACCTTTGCTTTGTGAAGTTTGATGCACAGCTTTAATTTTAGTTGTGGAAGTCGTATACGTTTGTAAGTCATATCAAATTCTAATTACAGTAGAATCACAAAGCTCAAGGTATTTTCTGTCACTGTGTTGTTGCTGTTGTTGTTGGAGGTTAATGGTCTACATAATAGTTTACTGGTCTATGTTCTATTTCAGGGGTCTTCAGCAAGGGGCCTGGGACCCCTAGAGGGTCCTTAGAGTTACTGCAGGGGGGGTGCCAAATCGTTGTGTGATAGGAACTTGTTGATTGGCTATTTTCTGTGAAGAGGTTTGGTGTAGAGGGAATAAAGAGCAGAATAGTACAGAGCTAAAGGTCAAGTTTACAAAGTATTGAGGGTTTGAGTGGTTACATTAATCCAACATAATAATATGTAAAAAAAACAAAAAACATGAATTTACACAACACTGATGACAGTGCTGTCAAACAAGTCTATGAATCTATGAAAATGTTTAATCTGCAACCCAATTTTATACAATATGTATTGGGGGGGGGGGTGTCCCTGCTTCATCTCTTTCTCTCAGCTAAGGGGTCCCGAAAAACATTGAAGACCCCTGTTCTACTTACTACTACTGGTCTTGTTTACTACTGGTTCTAGTTTACTGGCACAGACAGGAAGTCATCTCATCAAAAGTAGACACAGTCAATGTACAATGCTGTGAAAATAAAAGAACTGCATGCATTGGTAGCAGACTAAGACTGGGAACACATCTGTGTCATTTTAAGATTTCTTTGGCTATTAAACAATAGCAGATCTACAAGCTCATAGCGTGGCATGAGCTTGTACAGTAGATCTGCAAAATGTTTTAATAACTCTATTGTGTGTGTGGGGGAAAGGGGTGGGGGGCTTCTTTGATATTGTTTCAAAAATCACAGATTAGACAAAACGTTTCAGTCGTGTCATTTTGCTTTGCCATGGGTAGCAGCACAGCCTTGGATAGCACTGCTGGAGGAACACACTGGACAGTACTGACAACTAACATGACTACATGTTGGCACGCGCGATACGAAAGAACCTTGCGGTGCTACAAAGCAGTGCAAGATACAATAGACACTAGTATGTTATACATACATACTTACTTACAGTATGTGACCTTCTCTGCTGGAGTTAGCCGGATGTCGTAAAGAGCAGGTTATACACGCTGTTGGAAAGAGGAGAGTCTCGGCATTCTGACCATGCCAATATTATTTTTGTACTCTGGAGAGAGGTCAGATTACACTTTGGCTGTCACCAACCTCTTAAGTAGTTACAGATGAGCCGGACTCTGTTGCACTGTGCAACCGAAGGCGCTTTCTCTTTCACCCAAAACATGCTGACAAACTGAATCGCTTGTAAAAGCTTCTTAATAGTTCCATGTTATCTTAAAATTACAAGAGTAAAAACAGCCTCTCCTTCAAATTGGAAAACTATGTTTACACATCATTCAAGTCGAGGCTTTCTTCTTAATCTGGCAAACACCCCAGGCAGCCAAAATCGAGTTTTGATGTTGTTTTCCTCAAAACGAGTCTTAGCAACAGCCAAGGGATTTCAGTACAAGTACAGGAGTCTCCATTAACACTCTATTCATGTACAGTAAAATCCTTTACTCCAGAACAGTGTACAAATGGACCCGTAGGGTTCATTTGGTTCCATTTGTACACTTTTCTGGGTTAAATTAACAATGGGATTTTGCTGTGTGCTGTCTCTCTCTAATCGTCGTCATCAACTTCCTGGCCATAAAGGGATTGTTTTTGTGTCTTGTGTTCACTCCCAGTGCGTTCTGTGTGTTAACCAGTTGAACTGTTAGTACATTCCTGGATCCGTGGTCGCCCCGGAACCAAGTACTGCCCAGATTGCACCTTCTTAAGCACCGTTTTGGTCCTGAAGTGATTATGAGGCCCACTCCGAATGTTATAATCTGTGGTTGTGAAGCCAAAACGATCCGTTTCTGCATAATCTATGGGTATAATAGCCAAGGCCCATAGTTATACATGATTTAATGACACGAGGCATAAAGAGAGACATGCTGAGGAAGAAACGGGATCGAGGAAGAGAAAGGGAGAGATGGAGAGATGGAGTGACAGATAGAAGAAGAAAAGACGTAGTTATTGCCGATTGAGGCCGCCTGTGGAGAGATAAAGATAGAATATGGTAGACAGATAGCCACAGGGACGCTAGCAGCCGTCCACAGCCACTAAATCACAGACATTAAAGTCAGACTGAAATCATAGAGGGGGAGGTATAATTACGCCAAAACAGGCAAAGATGTAGTTTGGTGCTTAATTGATGCTTCAGATTGCATATCTGACGTTGAATGTTCTAACTAATGGGATATGTGAGCGCGCTGCGTTCAAACTAATTTCCTCGTGTCTGTGTTGTGACAGTGGGCTGCGGCTTCATCCCCGGTCGGTTTAATTTCGCGAGAACGTTGTTTGAATTCAAGCGACGGAGCAAATTAAATCACTGCTGTGACTTATACTGTGCTGTATACGAGGAGAATATTCCACATCAAAACTAGGCATGATGT
>NC_139960.1:22266839-22281839 GCF_963454915.1 Gymnoscopelus microlampas
GTAGTTAGATGACTGTACTATAGGCTATACAGGGCTGGGTCCGGCTGGAATAGGCTAAACTAGGGTGGTCTATGCCTTACTAGACTCTAATAGGGCCCAGTAGGCTGTACTAGGCTCTTGTCAGCCCTGTAGCCCCTTTGCACTTGAGATTAACCACTGTGTCCACGGGCAATAGATTTACATGAGTTTGTGTCCACCGGCAATAGTTTTACATGAACATTTCTAGGCTATAGTGCAGTACTGCCCCGTACAACCTTACAGAGCCCAGCACAGCCCACCAGAGCCCATTACAGCCCACCAGAGCCCAGCACAGCCCAGCACATTCCCGGACACCCAAGTCCAGCCCAGTGGGAGAATAGCATAGGGTATGGGGGTAGTTAGATGACTGTACTAGGCTATACAGGGCTGGGTCCGGCTGGAATAGGCTAAACTAGGGTGTTCTATGCCTTACTAGACTCTAATAGGCCCTATTAGGCTTACTAGGCTCTTGTCAGCCCTGTAGCCCCTTTGCATTTGAGATTAACCACTGTGTCCACGGGCAATAGTTTTACATTAGTTTGTGTCCACGGCCAATAGTTTTGGAAAATAGCCTGCCACCCTGTGGAATTATGCTTGAACTGCAGAAAAGGACCCAAATACAAAAAAAGGAAACAAAAATCATCCGTGGGACTGATGGGCGAACAAGTGGTATCCACACGCAGAGGGGGGCCCAGAGGACATTTAGAGTCCCCCCGGTGAATTTTCACGCCCCCACAGACTGTGCAGTGGAACCCAGAAATTGGCCGTGTCCACAGGGCATAGGGACTATGGCTCGTGGACACAAAATGTTATAATTGTAATAATAATAATAATAATAAAATTAAACTTTATTTGTATAGCACCTTTCATGACATGAAATGCTCAAAGTGCTTTACAGAGCAAGAATACAATTACAGAAAAAGTACAACTAATTTAACAATAAAGCAAAAAAATAAAAGCAAAAAAGGCAGTGAACCAGGCAAAACAGTGAGCACATGAATAACAACACAGAGATTTTAAAAGATCATCTAAAAGCAAGAGTGAAGAAATAGGTAGGATTTAAGGATAGGATATGTTAATTCAAAAGATGCGTTTCCCCTCAGTGATCAATACAACAAATATAATAAAAAGATCTCTGTGAATGAGGCCCACTGACACTTTGGTAGAGGTTTGGGTTGACAAAATATTGGTGCAATACAGTTTCAGCAGTAATGCCTTTCTAAGTAATTTGTTACTGTAACGCCTCTACTATTTGCGGTAACTAGTTCTAGCTAAGTAGCTAATTAATTTCCCAATTCAATAACACAGGTATAGAAATGTAAAGGTCCAACAGTCAACATTTTTGTTGATTATTGGATTCTAGTGTGTAGTACTATAATAGTATATGATATTATAATAGTAGTACTACTACTATTATTCTCTAGTATCTCCTATGGGAGCTCGTTACCTACTCGCTACTTTATGTGAAAAATAAATTGCTAACAACTTAAAGGTAGGGTAAGTGATATATTTTTGTTAAAACAAAAATATTTTTGTTAAAAGGTTAAAGCACTTTACAGTATTATGATAGTAATCATTGCTATAGAGTGTTTGTTCAGTAACAGGGGTCTCCCTGGCTCTTCAGCTCTTCAATAAACACAAAATAAATGTTCAGGTAGGTGACAAAATGTCAGCCAATCAGGAGAAAGTACCCATTTATCAGCTTGGTGTTCCAGTTCCAATTTTGTCTGCTCATTTCTTTGTGTCATCACTTCCAATTGCACTTGTTTAATCTGTAACCTGTTTGAGGTCTTGAGTATTTCCAATTTTCAATACTTTTACTTCTACTCCACTACATCTCAGAGGAAAATATTGTCCACAACAATTATTTGAAAACTTTTGTTACTCGTTACTATTACAGAATAATTAATAGTTATTATTACAAAATATACATTAACCACTTCAGCAGTCCTATTTAAAGGTAGGGTAAGTGATTTACTTTGGTTAAAATAAGTGTTAAATAGCTCTATATTCTGATAGTACTCATTAATATAGAGTGTTTGTTCAGTAGAATGAGTCTCCTTGTCTCTCCAGCTCTTTATAAAACAGAAAATGCATTTTCGTTTCAGTTTCATTTCCAATTTTATCCAATCAGGATAGAGAACTCAATCAGGATATAGATTAAACAAGTGAAATTGGAAGTGATGACACTAAGAAATGAGCAGACAAAATTGGAACTGGAACACCATAAAAATGAAGCTTAAAAATGGGTACGTTCTCCTGATTGGCTGCGATTTTGACACCTACCGGAAAATGTATTTTCTGTTTATTAAAGAGCTGGAGAGATGGGGAGACTCCTGTTACTGAAAAAACACTCTATAGCAATGATTACTATCAGAATATAGTGCTTTAACCTTTTAACAAAATGCTTTTTGTTTTAACCCAAAAATATCACTTACCCTACCTTTAAACTTTGGCTATTTGAAAATACCAATCTACTTAGATCTGCTATTTTCAAAAGATTTTAATGCATTTTATACATACTGTATTCGTTGCAGTATTGATACTTTTACTTAAGTAAAAAATCGGAGTACTTTTTCCACCACTGGTATTTCTCGACCGCACCGCATGGCTTCTCATCCCCTTGTCCCCCGCTCCAGATGACGCGGTGACAGGCGAGCTGTCCAAACTCCTCCATGACATCAAGAAGTGTCGAGACAGGGACTACTCCTTTGAGGAGCTCTGCCAGACCATCTCGTCTCACTCCATGGACAGCTTCGGCAGCGGCCGCCTGTCGGACGACGACCGCAGCGAGCGCAGCGAGCGCTCCAACGGCACGCTGACCCGCGGTGGCAAGGTACAACACGCACACGCACGGACGCACGCACACGCGTAAAAGTGAATGTTTTTGGATGTGTACTCTTTAGAGCAAGGGTTCCCAAACTGGGGGTCCCCAGATTAGCTTAATGTGCAACATTGATTTCTCACTCAAAAGTAAACAAACCAACATGCTGTATACAGTAAATGTATACAGGGTATATATGCACATTTCTAAAGTGACAATTTAATGATTTTTTATATCTTTTTAATACCAAATTGTCAAATATTACCTAAGAAAGAGGCATACGTTGGGAAAATAGCCGCAGTGAGCTTGCAGTTTGGAGTCAAACTAAATGTAATGCCTACAATTCCAAGTGCCTGGGTGGGGGGTCCCCAGTTCAAATATGAGTATTTTGGAGGTTGTGGACTGAACAGTTTGGGAACCCTTGATATAGAGATCGGTTAGAAAACTGTGGTTCTCAATCTCAACACTTCCAACCAAGCAAGTCTTATATTGCAGTGGTTTTCAAAGGGGGATCCGGGGACCACCAAGGGGCTCTTGAGAGAGTTCCAGGGGTTCCCCATCCAAATGAGGAGTAATTGATTGGATTGCAATACAAAAAATGTATATTATACATTAAATATATTATGATTATTATTCTATATTCACAAAAGTGTTTCAGTATCACCTTCACCACTATGAATCTAGTTCTTATGTACGATTATGAATTTTAGACAATATCAAGCATATCATCATCGTATAGGAGGTCCATGTATAACATAAATAAAATAATCATTTGAAATTGAGACCTGTGGCTTAATCAAATGAAAGTTGTGGTTCTATGTCACAGTTAGGGTTAGGGTAACGGTTTGATATGTACCGTTACACGTACCGTTTGATAAATGTACCGGTATGCTCCGTCATACAATGGTGATGTGCACTGGAAATAGCTTTCGTCTCATCACACATCTTTGGTCAGAACTAAAGCTTCAAGGCTATAGACTATTGCAATTCGTTGCAAAAACCTTTCTATTAGAAGGCCCTAGCCTGTCTTCAACTTGGCTCCGAGACTTTTAATCACAACTAGACAGAGAGACCTCATCACTAAAATCTTAGCTGAATTGGCTCCCTATCAATTCTTGAGTTGATACCCTACACAGCCCTTCATTGTCTGACCATTTCATACTGTACATTTCTAAGCATTTACTGTAACTTAATGCCACCAGTCTCTCTGTCATACAATTTACAATGTAATCGTTTATGAGAGGCAGCATTTATGAGAGGCTCTTATCCACCTTACAAAGTGCAAGAGCAAAGTAGGGGAGCAACGATGAATTGAACTAATCAATTTAATCAGTTATAGAATAATTGATAATTTAACAAAATAATCAATTAATAATGATTGATACAGCAGAACTCATTTAAAAATCTTTAAATAATGGCCAAAATATGTACTGTATTTTTCTACTGTCTAACATGGAACAAAGCACAAAAGAAAGCAATTTTGAATGGCAAACATAATGTGTGAAAATGTAATTCAAGTGATTATTTTCTCATACATTCTGAAACATGTACAGTCCAGTATGTGAAATGTGTGTGACAGACATTTTTAGTAGTGCAATGGTAGTTTGTGTAGTTCACCAGAAGGGGTCACTATCAGCCAGAGATATTTCACCAGGCTTGCATCAACTCAAGCATTCACTTGTTGTTGCTCATGCACTCTTGGTTTAATCTCTTGTTTAGAGTGATTCATTAATCATTCTCTAGGAGGCTTATTTAATGTTTGTTTGGAGTTGGCCGTGCCAGGTTGCACTGGAACGCAGTGTTAGACATTCATAGTTTTAATCACTTGTTCATTTTCACATCACTCAAACTCCTCACTCACTCACTCTCTCCATATGCACGTGTAGGCACATGTGTGCACGTGCATCTGGTGGCATTAAGTTACAGTAAATGCACTGCTGTCCGGCAGAAACCAACTCCAAAATGTTATTTTTTCAGGAAATGACAAAAACAAAACAAAAAGTGGAGTTAGGAGGTTTTGCTCATCATTGATAAGTACAGCTAAATGGACCTCCAAGCTCACAATGAGGTTGGAGGTCAAAAGGGGTGGAGCCTGGAGTCAGCAAAACCAGGTAACTCCACCCCCCTTTGGTGGACAGAAAGTTTGAGGATCCAATGGAGTTAGCTGGTTTTGTCAGAAGCGCTTTTTAATACTTTTCATTGGTTCAGTATTGTTTTAATCAACACACAGACGTAAACGGTGTTCAATAGCACTGATTTATGGGAAAAAAATGCAAAAGCGGAAAAATGGAGTTAGCTGGTTTCTGCCGGACAGCAACGATACTATACTTGGCACTATACTATATTTTTGGCACACAACATGCACAGCTAAGTATTAATCTGGCATAACTCCCACCCTAACCTATAAACTGAACCTCTAAATTTCTAATCTTATCCTCCAACCTGAAACTCATTTTTACTGATGGTGAAAAAGTAGGCTACTAATTTATCAACATTTTCTCCAAACAGACCTTATCAAATATAACTCAATATCATAAACAACACAGTGTCACATACCTGACAAAATCAACGGGATGATTTGTTTATTTTTGGAACACAGTTCTTATGCAATCTAAGATTTGCCTATATGAGAATACAAAAATCCAATACAAAAAAATTACTCTGTAACCGAGGGGTAGTGGGAGTGACGTCAGGACTCTATTTCTCAAATTCTACTATGCTTGTGGCGACACTTGGCCCTCACAAGTATAGTAATACAAGTACACGCATACACACACACACACACACACACACACACACGCACACAAAGGGAAAGTAATTGAGTCGTTCCAAGCTGTACCGTGGGTGGTTTTATCAGTTAGCGGCGCAGTGTGACAGAGAAGCTTAGAGAGGATTTTCAATTCCACTGTCCAGGTCCTGGAGAACAGGGGTCATTTATCACCGTGACACCACACACGCACACACACACACACACACACACACACACACACACACACACACACACACACACACACACACACACACACACACACACACACACACACACACACGCACGCACACACACACACACACACACACACACACACACACACACACACGGGTTTGTTCTTATATCCTTGTGGGCAACTCTTCCACAAAAAAATACAATTTCTACCTTTTTTGGGGGGGTACCCCAACCCTTAACCTTACCCTTAGATGCCTAATCCTAACCCCAAAACTGAATATTATACTATAGTTACCATAACCATAGCTCTATAAAAAAAAAAAAAATTGACCCTTTCTGGCAGGTGGACGAGAACAATATCCTCATTATGGTCAATTCTGAAAGATAGTAAACACACACACACACACACACACACACACACACACACACACACACACACACACACACACACACACACACACACAAAACATTTTTTTTTACCCTTTATGGCAGGTGGACGAGAACAATATTCTCATTATGGTCAATTCTGAAAGGTATTACTATCAATGTGTTTTTTTTGGGTCCCCATGGATAGTAAACACGCACACACACACACACACACACACACACACACACACACACACACACACACACACACACACACACACACACACACACACACACACACACACACACACACACGCGATGATCAACATTTGTTCTGTTGTTGCCAATGTGTCAAATTCAAATAAGAACATGCACTATTAGCGTTGAAGACACTCAAACACAGAGCACATGCATATAATATATATACACATACATTAAACATGCACACGCCTCTCCACTCAGGCTGTAATTCCAACAATCCATCTCTCCATAGAAGTACCTATTTATATTCCATTACTGGCATTCTCACTATGGGTTCATGTGGCCCCCTCCCTTTCCCTGGGGTGACTGTGCATACATGTGCATGCCAACGCCATTAGCATGCTCTGCACTCTCTCTCTCTCTCTCTCTCTCTCTCTCTCTCTCTCTCTCTCTCTGTCTCTCTCTCTCTCTCTCTCTCTCTCTGTCTCTCTCTCTCTCTCTCCCTCTCACACACACATACACATACACACACACACACACACACACACACACACACACACACACATTCCACGTCTGCGTGGTGATTCCACGAATGCATGAATAAAACATCCACAATCCGTATAACGTATAATGTCCGTCGATATACTGTCACGCTCCCTTGCCGCATTGTCCGCTACACGGTCAAATTCCCAGTGTTAATTTCAATCTGAGATCTTACACATTGTACTCTCCCCAAGAGACACAGATACATAAATGAGCACTGAGGTTTGGAGCGCCGCGTACAAGCGCCGTGGCTTATTTATTCACACGCTGTTTGTTTAGCCGTTCCTGCCGCAAAGGTTGCTACACAGCCACCTGTGTGTCCCTGTGTTGGTTCCTCTGACAAGGGGACACACGTCAAGTAGATGTTTCAAATCGTTTTTTATTATTATTACCGTTTTAAATTAACGATTTAAAATAGTGAAAAAGCCCCTAACCCTATAGATCGGCTATTTTCACTACTTTTGTGGGACTCTCTCGTATGGCATTAGATTACAAAAAAAACCATAAGAAGTTTAAATATGGAGGTATCATCGTACCTGTGGGGTGGAAACCTCATATCCAAAACAGTTACTTTTCAGCATTCAAATTCAAAAGCATCAAAAGTTGCAGATCTACAAGCTCGGAACGCGTTGCTTCGCGCCGCGTTTCGAGCTTACGGATCTGCTACTTTTGATGCTTTTGTGTGATGCTGTATTAGTCTATTAGAGTTCTCAACGGGCCTGAAAATGAAGGATTGGCCCTAGCTGGGCCCTACTGGGCCTGCCCGAAATTCGGCCCGAACCCGACTATAACCATCCTGTTAGGCCCGAAAGTCTAACATCAACAAAAGTAATTGTGCTTAAGTGCCTAAAACAACAAAAGAAGGGATTTTCTTTTTTGTTTTGCACTTATAATGACTCGCAACATTTGCAAAAATTGCAGATTCATGAGCTCACCATGCGAGTTTGTAGATCTGCTATTTTTGCTACTTTAGAAGAAATGTGAATAAAAGCTACACTTCAATTCCCCCCCAACTCAATTATTCTTTTGATTATTTGATTTGATTATTATTGGCAATAAGCTGTTGCACCCCTACTCTATCTGTTCATCTATCCATGTCCGTCAACTTCCTCCCTTTGAAACTTTTCCCACTTTTTTCCATCTCCCTGCTCTCTCTCTCTCTCTCTCTCTCTCTCTCTCTCTCTCTCTCTCTATCTCTCTCTCTCTCTCTCTTTCTCTCTCTCTCTCTCTCTCTTTTGTCACTACGTTTCTGCGTCAAAAGTAATCAACAAACTATACTACAAGTAAGACGCGCGAACGCGGGAAGCGAACGCAAAAAAAAAAAATGAATGAAAAAAAATATTTAAAAAAAATTAACCAAAAAAAAAAAAAAAGCAAAGAAATTCTGCGTTAAAAGGAGCATCTTAGAAAAATACAAATTAACACAAAACAAACTTTTAATGGTTTTGAACAATTCAACAAAGTGTTTGAAGTGCCTGTTTCACCCACTTCCGGGGGGCGGAGCCAAAATCCGAGCCCGAAGTATTTGTTCGTAGACCCCCACTTAGGGGGGGTAGAAAAAGTTTGGGAGCGATTCGGGCACTTTTCATCTAACATGGGGTTTCAATGGGGAGTTTTTAGGAGGCTTCTCCGGGGCGTGGCTTCCGGGGGAAGGGGCGGGCTTAAACGCAACCTTGACAGGTGTGTTCAGTTTTCAAAGACCTTTCATTTGATATATGGTACGTCTATATTGGACATTTACTTGGCTGCACACAGGCAGTGCACACAATAGTGCACACAGACACACAGACACACAGACACACAGAGACACAAGCCGAGCACGGTGTCATAGTAAGCTCCACTTGCGCGGCCTCCTTCCGCTGCGTTCGCAATAAACATTTCAAACATTGGCCAAATTGTGAAATATGACCTGAGAAAGAGTAAAAGTTTTTGAAAATAGGCGATCCAGCATGTACAGTAAATATCATGTGATCAGCTATTTTCACAATATTTATCTGTGAAACCGAGACAAAAAAATGCCTCAACTCCTACATTTCCAAGTGCTTGTCAGGGTGGAGGGGGTCAACAGTTCAAATATGATATTTTTGGGGGGGGTCGTGGCCAGAAAACGTTGAGAACCACTGTTTGAGCGAAGTGTGTTTTTCTCCCTGTAGCGGCCCACCCCGCCTCTAGGCCCCGCCCTGGAGGAGGAGGAGCCAGAGAGGGGCTGTGGCCCCGTGGGATTCTGGGAGGCGCTCACACCCTGCAATGGCTGCCACAATCTGGGCTTCTCCAGCCCGTCCCAGGTACGCACACACACACGCATGCGCACGCGCACGCACACGCACGCACGCACACAATAATTCAGTTGCATTAAGAATAGCTTGATTTAATGAATAGTAAGTATATTCAGAAGAGGAGGAGTTCCAAAGTGCAGCGGGTAATGTGACCCTGATGAAGATGCTCTTGGCATCGAAACATTAGTCCAGTGTTGATACAGCACTGTACAAATAAAGGCAATGAATCCATTAAGACCGGGAACGCATTCGTTCATCCGCTCAATAATTTTTATTTTCTTTGGTTATTCAAAGATTGCAGGCAAGGCAAGTTTATTTGTATAGCACATTTCAATAAGGCAATTAAAAGTGCTTTACGGAAACCCATTAAGAGCATAACGATGGTGGAAAAGAAACACATTATCATTATTAATTCAAATTAGGGATGTCCGATTTTATCGGCCTCCCGATATTATCGGCCGATATTAGCATAAAAATTGATATCGGGAAAATATCGGTATCGGTTTTTGAAAAAAAAAAAAATTTTTTTTTTTTTTTTTTTTTTTGCTTTATAAATAAGTTACAGGAGTTCTTACTGTATATGGTGTGTGTGATATGAAATTTGAGCTTACCCTAATCACAATAATCCCCGCATATATCGGTATCGGTTGATATCGGTATCGGTAATTAAGAGTTGGACAATATCGGTATATCGGTTATCGGTAAAAAAGCCAATATCGGACAACCCTAATTCAAATAGTTATTAAAGTTAAAATAATAGAAAATAAGTCGAAAATCAAACAGCCAGACAATGAGAGAATACATTCACAGTGCAGCACTGATTGATTGATTGAATACTTTATTAGCAGTTTGCAAAAAAAGCACAGGAAAGTACAGTGCAATACAAGGTCTGCTAAGAGGATTTTAAACCCAAGAAAGCCTATGGCTTGTTTCCATTGGGGTCCTTTGTACTCAATTCATCGGAGCACAAGATTCACAAACCTCAGTAAAAGGCAGCGGCAGACAGAAAAGTCTTCATTACAGCACAGTAATCATCATGCGTCATATAGATTGATCATGGAAATGACTGGGCTGTAATGTATGGCACTGTACGTTCCATACAGTCCCGTGCATTAGCCACGTACGCACACAGAGCAGTGAAATGAGAGGTTAGTGTATACAGCCATTGTTCTGGAGTGAGTCCTTTCTGCGGTTGTTACCGTGGGAACAGAAGGAGTGAGATAGATTGAGCGGTGTGTGCGTGGCAATTTCTGCTTCCATGTCCCTTCGCCCCGTGACACTTCATGTTGCCTTCAGAGTGACACACTAGGGCCGGCTGGGGCCATATGACTTGATTATTTCAAACTTTTAGCAATTTTTGGATATTTGTGAAGAAAACCATTATTTTTTACCCATGAGACCTGAGGCCGATTCTACAAATCAGCAGTTCTCATACTTTTAAGATTTGTCTAAAATGTTTAAAAAAATTGCAGATATGCAAGCCCGCAGCGCGACTCTAAAATGACACGGATGCTTTCCCGGTTTTGGGTTAAAAGGCATAGTATGTAACTTGTTTTTACGTAAGAAAACAATAATTGATTTTAGATGAACCCATTAAGACCTGATCGATTCTTTAAAAAAATCGAAATCCTAACAGTTTTTGGAAAAAAACAGATCTACAGTGAGAGCTTGTATATCTGCTATTTTTGAATAGCCAAAGAAATCTTACAGTGACACAGATGCGTTCCACGTCTTAATGGGTTAATCTTTTTTTACTCATAATTTCCCTCTATACCAGCGGTTATTAGCCACTGGAGTTGTGTGTTGGTGTTTACCTGCAGAAACACACCCCCTCGCTGTATTTTGGTGTTTTCACTGTTTGTTGTGGTTGCCCAAAAACATCCCCGTCTACCAAAACAAACAGTGAACACACCAAAATACAGCGAGAGGGCAGTGTTTTTCAGCAGGGAAACGCCACCACACAACTCCAGTGGCTGATGACTGCTGGTATAGAGAGAAATTATTGGTATTTTTTTTAATCTGAGGTCATTATTGTTTTCTTATGTAAACACAGAGCAAAGTTACAGTACAGTATATACTACGCCTTTAAGCTCAAATATTTATGTTTTGCCTATAACGACATACCCAAGTGGTTATAATATACTGTATAAATATGTTTTTACAATAGAATGTGCCCCTGTATTAACCCTGTATGAATATGCACTCGCTGATATATTAAATTAACTTTTTTTATATAGTTGTATGTTGCTGTAATAATGTGTGGTTGTCACAAAAACTCACAGCACTACTTGGACTTCTGCGTCTCACAGCACACCAGTGTGTGTCTGCACAGTCTTTGAGGAAAAAGTGTTTTACTGTGTATTTGAGTGTGTGTGCGTCTGTTCCGCCTGCCTCTTAGCTCCATCATCACCCTACAGCAGTGGTTCTCAAACTTGTTCATAGCAAGGACCCCCAAATTGATATGTACTTGTCCACGGACCCCCTGTTTTGTGCCAGGGACCCCCGTGAAGAAGATTTATGTAAAAAAACAAAACATTTCAAAACATTTTTGAATCGTCAAGGTATAAATGGATAAAGTGGTTAAAATGATTGTGATGCTGTAATAACTATTTTTTACTGGGGACCCCACTTTGAGAGTTGAAAGTGTCAGAGTGTTGTTCAGAGAAACCCCAGGGGGTAAAAATTAGCTGCAGGTAAGATGGAGTTCTCTCTCCATCACGTGTTGGTTGGTGATCTCCTGCACATGGCTCATCTCTCCTCTGCCTCTACTCTGCTCTCATCCTTCATCCTGTGAAAGGAGGGATAGAGGTTTCCTTTCTCCTTTTATAGCAGCCAACAGCTGTAGACCCCCTCCTGTGTGTGTGTGTGTGTGTGTGTGTGTGTGTGTGTGTGTGTGTGTGTGTGTGTGTGTGTGTGTGTGTGTGTGTGTGTGTGTGTGTGTGTGCGTGTGCGTGCATGCGTGTGTGTGTGGCGAGCTTGTGCCAGAGATGGCTGACATTTACAACACAACACACTTGTCTTTCTGTCGCTGGCTTGAGGCCTAGCTGGCACGACGCCAAGCATTAGCAGAGCGCACCTGGATATGAGTGTGTGTGTAATTGTCAATTGAGTGTGTGTGCGTGCGTGTGTGAGTGAGTGTTTAATGTGTATGTTAGAAGAGTGACGGGGAAGGAAGACGTTTTTATTGCATGTTATTATGAAATTAGCGCAGTGCTAATTTAGCAGTGTAATTATGAGCAAAGTCATTCAACTCCAACTATGCACCTCACTGCTGCTACACAGTTAAATCTGTTTAACCCAGGTATAGGTTTTGAATGTGTATTCCAATGTTTTCTGCACTTATTCTAATCAGCTCTCGTAAAGTTATACCTCTTATTTCCCCCCAACATTCATACTTTTTATTTCTCCCATCTGTCTATATTCTCTCTCTCTCTCTCTCTCTCTCTCTCTCTCTCTCTCTCTCTCCTCTTTATCTCTTCTGCTTTACCCCCCCCCTTTTTCTTTTTACGGGGCCAGAGCTCTGCTCTGGACACGTATTGTTATTGGCAGTATTCTGTCACTTCTTCTTCTGCCACTTTTCGCAGTTCTGGCTGAACCGCGCTGTCGCTTTTTATGAAACTCGGCCATATGGTAGATGGTCATGAAAAACGATCAAAAAATAATTCTCACAATCTTTCGTCCAAAGGTGGCGCTATAGCACTCAATTGAAAATGCCAACTTTGACCAGGTACAACTCATGCCCTGTTTGACCTACAGCCATGAAACTTGGATACACATATGCGTCTCCTCATGCTGAACAACTTTCACCCTCTGACTTTTGACCTCTGACCTTTAGATCTCCCACCATTTTGAATTATATGAAAAACAGTCATTGGCTCCTAACTTCTGCATTTTTTCACTTATGGAAAATCTGTTGGAAATTTTTGTAGGCAAAGGTCCTAAGTTCATGTGTAAAATGTTTTGTGCAGATTACTCAAAAATCCCAGGAGGAAATAGATTTTAACTATTGCAGTTTTATGAAAATTATTCATCTGCCCCTAACACATACATGCAAGACTCACATTTCTTTGAAACGTTGCAGTAATGTAGAGAGTCATTCCAAATATCACTGAAACCAATCTCACTCCAATTGGCCAAAGGGGGGCGCTATAGCAATTTTTTGAAAATGCAAACTTTAAACAGGCAAAAGTCATGCCTCGTTTGGCCGAAAGTCGTGAAACTTGCTTACACTTGTGCCTTGACTCATGAGGAACACATCTATCGCTTTGACCAGTAAGCTCCGCCCTTAGATTGTCCGCAATTTTGAGCAGTTTGAAAAACACTTAAACCCAGGATTTTTCAGCTATTTGCGTGAAACTGTATCATCTGTGTGATCTCCTTTTTCACAGTTACTTGTCTGTTGGGCCAATGGCGTCTCCCTTAAATGAATGCCTCACAATCTCAAGGTCGCCAGTTCAAGCCTCACTTGATGCAGACTTAATTTAAGTTGAATTGCAAACGACATTACTGTATCAATGAATACATGTGCAAATGGTAAAGATAACCTGAAATGCTTATTTGAGAGTACGTTTTTTCAACGTATGACATACTTCATTCTGAAAATTGCTGATCTACAATCTCACAACTTTTCATGGTTTGTGAGCTTGTAGATCGGCTACTTTCACTAGTTTTGGTTCTGAGGAGATGTACAATTTCTTCATTGGTAAATGGTTTGTGAACGAGTGATCTTAGTGTTAGTGAAACAGGGGCTTGGTTCATGAAAGAAGGCAAGAGTTTATGATCTTCAACAGACAATATCAGTCTGGACAAAGCTATAGCACTATAGGTAGTGTTGCAGCCTATTAGTCTGAAGGTTGAGAGTTCGAATCCTGTTAATGGCAGTAGGTTGAGATGTCCAATCAAACCATTATGTTTCCATCTCTCTCTCTCATCAATCTATTGTTTCCATGTCACTCTCTCTCTCTTCAATCTATTCCGTTTCCATGTCTCTCTCTCTCTCTATTCACTGGCCCCGTGTTATCGCTGCTTGCAGCTATATTTTTCTTTTACTTTTCCTCCCTTCGTGTTTCCTTTTTTTAAATGAAAAATTCTGTGTTTATTCTGTGCATATGTCTTTCTCTCTATCCATCCATCCATCCATCCACTCTGGCTGATACCGACAATAAGCCTCTCCTACTTACTTACTTACATGATAGACACGTGTAAAGCCCACATCTTCAAAGTGCTTGTATATCGGTTTGATCGACATTAAGATATTGAGTGTGGAGCAAAAAGGACGGGGGGCCTAATACAGAGCCCTGGGGGAATCCAGTTAAGTAAATACAGTATAGGCCAGAAATGGTTAAGGAGGGGATTAAGTATAGTTATAAGATTATGTACAGATACTGGGATGTGCGTCAAGCCTGGTGCGTATTAATTACCACAGTGAGTTTCTGTGGTTTGTCCTGCTGCCTGTCTCTCAACAGTATCGGTCAGACTGATGACAAACAGGAAGTAAGCAAACCGCGGCGTGGTTTTATATAAGGTTCTCAGAATTCTAGTTCTTTGAGCCCTGCTCAGGGGGTCAGTTCTAGGAACCCAGAACGCGTCGTCTGCTTGTATACCGGCTATTTCCGCTTTTTTTAATGCATTTTAAAGACGTACTGGTTATGGTTATAATTGGAACGACATAACTAAACAAGAAAACTAAAAACTATTGCAGAACTTGCCGGTTTTCTGGAAAGTTCCAGGTTATGGAAGGTTTTTGGGTTACACTTCATAAGACGAAAAGAGCCAAGAGAGACGTGGCCCAACGGTGGTGACACCGTTGTCACATCTGTCTGAGTCCG